>NW_025766225.1:1540000-1722500 GCF_003918875.1 Haliotis rubra | reverse complement strand
CCATTGAGAAATCCTTTCTAAATCTTTATTGAGGCGCATAGCATCATCGGTAGGATCTTCTATTATAACATAAAGTGAAGTGTCATCAGCAAAGAGTCCTATATGGCAATCTATATTTTCAACAAGATCATTTATATACACAAGAAATAACAATGGCCCAAGCACAGATCCTTGGGGAACACCGGCTAATACAGATCTATACTCGGAATTGTAACCGTTTATAACAACTTTCTGAACTCTTTCATGAAGATAACTATCAAACCAATCAAGTAATTTACCACATATTACATGTGATTGTAACTTGTATAGAAGTCCCTTATGCCATACTTTATCAAAGGCCTTTCTTATATCACAAAAGACAGCTCTTACTTCTTTACCTTTATCCATGGCACTTGAAATGAAGTTATACAAATCTAATAATTGATAAGTTGTTGAATCACCAGGACCAAAACCAGACTGTAATTTATTTATAATACCATTGTCTTTACAAAAATTAAAGACGTATTTGTGAACACATTTTTCAAAGACTTTAGATAAACAACATGTGAGAGAAACTGGTCTATAATTGCTACATTCATTAACACTTTCTTTCGTATGAATGGGTATTACGGAAGCACGTTTCCATGCACTGGGAACATTTGCTATGTCTAAAGACTTTAAACGTTTAACGTAGATATTTTCACGTACATAAAATGCTACCCCTCCTCCTCGAGTAGGTCTATCTTGTCTGAAAGGTTTATGAAATCCAGTTATCATAATATCATTATCTAAGATATCAGGATGTAGCCATGTTTCTGTTATGCAGATGATATCATAATCTTTAAGTTCTACTACTATATACACTCTTGGACTATGGTCAGTGACGACTTATACTGATAAATGTAAACTGCTGTTGATCGGACCTTTGTGTAGACATGAAACTTCATATCAAAGAAAATAGTCCCATAGAAGCTTGGTAAATATCTTACAGGATTAAGAAACTCACCGAAGAATTTGGTTTTCAGAACTGTTTGATATCATTCATGCCACATCAACAACGATGTGATGAAAACCTATGGAACATGTGGAGAATTCATAGACAAATACCCTTGGGATAAGACGGTAACGAAAACGCTGTCATCTTACGAAAACCATATGTGTCGAACTGTTTGACTGCTCTCTTACCTATTCAGAATTAGCTAATCTTATACTGCTGAAAACAGTTACCCTTGGTGTTTGTTGATCACCAGTTCCAAGTAAAACTAGCATCTGTTATGGATATAGCCGGCATGGAAATCTTTATGAGACATTGTGCCTTACGTGACAGACATTACAATACTGTGCGAAAGATGTATTAGTAGTATACACAATTGGGTTACGGGACCTAACGCTGACACGGTCTGGTAATGTTTTCTCTGTTTTATGCGACGTGCTGCCGCTGGTGACGATTCGACTGTTTTCATTTTGATGGCTTCGACGGGTCTTTTGCCCACGAGTCTGGTGACATCGTTGTTGATGACATCCATGATTAAATCCTGCGAGTATTGGTGCGAGAACAGACGTTTGGCTAGGGTGCGATTAAATCTCTTAACGATGGCTTGGCTACGGTGAGCTCCCGCTATACCTCGTCTCACCTGGACATCGTGCTTGGCCAGCAGCTGACACGGCTCCCATGAACTCGCATCCGGGATCGACTTGCAATACGGCAGGCCAGGTCAAACGACAGCGTTTGTATATGCGTTCAGAGGCTTTGGCGACTTCATTCGAATCTTTGGTCATCAACAGTTCAGCTTCATTGTAGCGGCTGGCTACGTCCATGACGGTCAGGGCATACTTGTAGGTTTTGTGCCTCACCCTGTCGTGAGGGAGAAACAGGAGGTTGGCTTGGTGGATGCGATTCGGCGTTGAAATGTCGAATTGTCTTCTCGGGAGGTATCGAGGCGCCGGCAGGTGGACTTGCCAGATGGCTTGTTTTTTAAGCCAGGCTTGGCTTTCTCTTCCGAGACTCGAGCGGCTTTGGCGAGTTTTGGGATGGCAACCGCGCCTTTCATGTACCCACGCGGGCTGTAATAAATTTTCTCCATGACATATGTACGCATGTGTGCGTAAGCGTTCAATTATTCGATACGCTCGCACGTGTGTGTGTCCGTACGGTGTAAGTGGTGACTCCATAGTTTCGTGTCCATGGGAGACAGCGAGGTCTTGTTGATTCTCAGTCCGTATATCCTGTGTCCGTCGCTTCTCAGCATGTTCATTTGGTGTTTGAACGTTTTTTTCTTGAACAGGGCTTCCTTGAATCTGGCGTGCTTGATGTGTTTTTTCATCACGTGTTTTTTCACGCCTTTTGCCTTTCAGATTTCAGACACGGAGTGGCAGGGTTGATGGGATTGACCCTTAACGTAAAGCATTGAAAAATTCTAGCCGAAGCAAAGTTAAACAGGATAGACGATCATATTTCCACTGCCCTCACAAACTCTAAAGTCTCCGAAGAAGAGTTTCGTTTGGTGCTATCAGAAATAACAAAATATCACAGAATGAAACAAGAGATTTGGACCAAGTCTCGTAAAAATGCCTTCATTTGCAAAGACGAGAATATTGTTTCCATAGAACAAGGGAAGCAACGGCCGACAAGCCTTCATTACGAAAAACCAAACAAATCATAGGAGATTCACAATAAACTGTTTCGTGGACATCAACATAATGTAGCCAGCTGGCCAGCCAGCTCAGCGAGCTGTAGGTGAATAGCCGAGCTGAGACACACACACTGCGACTCGCCCACAGCGCTCGCTCGGTGCTACTGAGACGGCAGCGAGGCGACCCCCGGGATGAACTGCTGAGAGATGCGTTTCATTCAACTTCAGACATCTGTAGCCTCGCTAGTCAGCCGGCCGTGCATCATCATAGGCGAGCCGAGACACACACGCACACACACACCTATACTCGTCCACGGCGCTCGCTCAAAGCAACGCCCGAGACGGTAGCAAGGTGATGACTGCCAAGACCTGCGTTTCATTCACCTACAGACAGCTCACACATAGCTACAAGTACGTCCTAACGAGATGGTAGCAAGGCAGATCAGTGGAACTGCCGAGAGCTGCGTTTCATTCGGCTGAAAACACCTCTCGCCTCGATAATATATAACAAGTACGACGTTGGATTGTTAGCCTTTCGCCAGACCGACCCAATGCTAACTAAAAGTGATTATTTCCTAAACTATTTAACCGATTTTCGTGAAATTTTGCATGCATCTCGGCAGATGGTTACGCTATAGCAAAACGGCATTGGGAACACTCTCGATGACTTCATTAGATTAATTAAGACTTAATTACGACAAAAAGTTGAACATTTTGCCTTTTCCCGACCGACCCCATGCTCCCTTAAAAGTCAATATTTCAGAACCTATTCGACCGATTTTCATCAAATTTTGCATGCACTTCAGTAGTAGTATACACAATGGGGCTACGGGATTAGGGACTTCCTGGTCCCGTAGCCCCATTGTGTATACTACTTGTATTATCAAACTGTGCTACACTTAGGCAAAACAGTAACAGAGTCGTTGGGGGCGTTGATTGCATGTGTTCACCTTATGACGCGCAGGTAAGACACGTCACCCATGTCTGTTGCATGTTCTGTCATATTGATCTGTACATAAAGATCAGAGTGACAAGAATCTCTACACAAAGGTGTATGGAAAGAGTGGTGACTTCAACGTTCCAAGAGCCAAGTATCCGTTTGTATTGAGCGATATTCCAGCAGCTGCAGGCTTTTAGTGCTGTCTTCATTTAACAGCTTTTGAGGTACAATCGAGTATGCTCTTTCCACGAAGGTTTCAAAGAGCGCCTTACGACTCGTGCTCAGAACTTTTTAGATCATTGTTACATCACTCAAGGCATCAGTAATACTTTCAAAACGTCCATGGTTGACATGTGGAGGAAAGTAGTTACGCATCAGTGACCAATGTATTGACTTATGAAATACCCAATGTTTATTACTTCTAGTACCCTATGTTCCTGTGTTTATAGGAAACAGTTGACTTGCCTTTGCATGTGTTTGTGACTGGTGCCACCGGTGCGGCAGGATACGCTCACCTGGGCGAACACCTGGCACCACCTCTGTTTGATACTTATTCATAAACACATACATTATTCATAATGTGTTCGGAATCGTAAAATCGACTCTGCTTTTAGAATATGGAAATGCTTTTGTCGCTGCCCTATAAACCCCCCGATGACATATCGTGCATTCAAGCTGTCAGAACCAGCGTCCGTGTATAATGGAGATGTAACCTTTTCTGGATTAAAGCGGTTTATTAACCCTTCAGTATTAACTACACTGACTGACTGACTGAGTTTGGTTTTACGCCGTTTTTAGCAATATTCCAGCAACATCACGGCGGGGCACACCAGAAATGGGCTTCACACATTGTACCCATGTTGGGATTCGAACCCGGGTCTTCGGCGTGACGAGCTAACGCTTTAACCATTAGGCTACCCCACCGCCCCCTTTTTTAACTACAAGAAGTGGTTTTACACTGGTTTAATATTTACAAGAAAGTCAGCATTCCAACGATGATTTACACGACCTTGCCCTTGAACTTACCCTTGGTGTTTGATGTTATTGAAGATTTCTGGTGTATTGTTGACATCTCAACATGATGGGGGCGTGGTCTGAGTATATGGTGAACTAACTTACAATACAGATTAGGGACATTTTACATATGTCAGAAGTTCTTATTCAATAGTCCCTAACCTTAATCCACGTGGAAATTATATACGAAATCATTAACCATGTTAATTTTATGTCGACTATGTAGGTGAGTCCCGCACCTTTATACAGCAGTATCAGTCTATCCCCTTACATGTCATGACTAAACTCAGTGAATGAGTGAGTGAGTGAGGTAGTTGAGTTTTACGCCGCACTCAGCAATATTCCAGCTATATGGAGGCGATCTGTAAATAATCGAGCCTGGACCAGATAATCCAGTGATCAACAGCATGAGCATCGATCTGCGCAAAAGGGAATCGATGACATGTGTCAACCAAGCGACCACCCGATCCCGTTAGTCGCCTCTTACGACAAGCATAGTCGCCTTTTGTGGCAAGCATGGGTTGCTGAAGACCTATTCTAACCCGGATCTTCACGGGTCCAGTGAATGAATGAATGAATGAATGAGTGAATGTTACTACTAAAATACTGTGGAACAAACTCCCATCTGTAAAAGAAACACGCACAGTGATATATTATGACCCTTTTTCATTCGTAGACATTTAATTGAATAGTAAAGAAGAAACGTAGTCTAAAATTTAGTTAAAACACCAACGATACAGAATTAAAGAAAATGAAAAAGATAAACAACCGCAAATCCAACTACTTCAGCAACAAAAAGGTGACGGATTTTGAAAGGTCGTGATGTAGAATCATTTTAAAGGTACAGTATATGTGCTTTAATATCGTTGTTATTTCAGGGCCACCAACAAAATAGATCAATCATATCATGCTTAAATGAAGCTCAGAATATTTAAATTCGCTTGGTGACATGAAAAGATGTCGCACGAAATATTGTACGTGCGCTTCTGGAAATAATTCAAGCTCCTCACAGCATTGTAGCCCATTCGCGGAGTTTCTATACAGTGTCAAGGACAGATAACTCCAAAAACCTAATTTGCCGGTAAGCCGCATGTGGCACAGATAGGCGTACGAGATCTCAAATTGTTATCATGGCAGCATCATTCAAGCCGGTCACTCATGTTATATTCGACATGGATGGATTGTTATTAGGTAACGTTCTGTACATTGTCGTGCATTTAATCTTTGTGATTTACAGATAATAGTGAGGTTAGCCGAGAGCCACTATCAGGTATGTACAACGGAATGAAAGGTCTGTGACATCCCAGCATAGTATTGACTTAAGGTGGTACAGTTGCATATTTTCGTGGTTAATTGACAGCCTACGCTGATGGTAGATTCTGCAGTGGTATTTGCCTATTGTGTATGGCTGATATTTCAGATTGTAACATGCTGACACACTGGTATGAAAGTTCCTGTCCAGTTTGTGTGGTGCAAGATACGGGGGCATTTCATCAGTCAGCGGACCCGTCAAGATCCGGGTTAGAGTTAGTTTTGAACAACCCATACTTGTCGTAAGAGGCGACTAACGGGATCGGGTGGTCAGACTCACTGACTTGGTTGACACATGTCATCGTATCCCAATTGCGAAGATTGATGCCCATGATGTTGATCACTGGATTGTCTGCCCCAGACTGGCTTATTTACAGACCATATGTATCTGTAATATTCCTGAGTGCAGGGTAAAACTAAACTCAGTCAATCCTGAGGCAGGACGCGTGATTTGTTGGTAAATGTACGTACGTACGTACGTAAACATAGAAAAACATACCTGCAACGTATATGTATATGTACTACTTCTACTAGTATTACTACAGTCAGCCCCAATTACTTGGTTGTTTGAATGTCAGTGTATCCCAAACAACTCGATATAATTGTACGTAATATCAAGTGCTGGTTGAAGACATAATACCTTTATTAATATTAACGTCCGTGTTTTTGTAACAATGTTTCAGGGCTGTGTCTTGCCATGACTATTTACAGGCCGTCGACATCCATCGTCAACCTCATAACATTTCAACTTCTGTTCCAGACACTGAGCGTCTGTACTCCGTGGCCACACAAAACGTCCTGGACGTGTACGGCAAAACATTCACATGGGAGATAAAAGCAAAGCAGATGGGTCGGAAGCAGGATGAAAGTGCTCTGATAATGATTGGTGAGTTTGTGAAAGAACATGGCTAATTGTAGCGTGAGAGGGCAACCTTGGCATCTGTTTGCCTGCACATCTGACAGTGGTTGACCTTCCTCTGAAACCAAGGGGTGTTGGATGCTCAGTGTTTACGTGATTCAGTTGTCGTGCTGAAAGCCTGGGTTTGAATCCCCATGCACACAGTGTTCACTGTGAAGCCCAATTGTCAACTGCTACAATGTTGTCAGAAGTGTTCCCACCCTGTATGTTCATCCTTCAACCCATCAGTGAAAAGTAGTGTTTAAAATGTTTGTCCTCTGAAACCATAATGTCGTGAAGCTGAAACACGGATGATCTCAGCAATGGTTTTGCTTTCAATTGTCATCAACCTATTACTAAAGACTGACTGACTGAGTATGGTTTTACACCGTTTTTAGCAATATTCCAGCAATGTCATGGCAGGGGACACCAGAAATGGGCTTCACACATTGTGGGGAATCGAACCTGGGCCTTCAGCGTGATGAGTGAACGCTTTAAGCACTAGGCTACCCCACCGCCCCTGTTACTAAAGCAGTACACCATGATATATATATATATATATCAGTTGTCATTTTCGTCCTTTCCTTGGCTATTTGTTTTATAAATGTGTAATTTGCTATATACATGATATGAACAATAACATAGGGTGAATTCATTTAGTTATTAGTGCAAGTAGTTTCTTTTGTAGTTTGATCTTGTCTTGACCTTCAGCCTCTACATACTTCTTTTAGAGATCAATGATGTGTATGTCTAACAGAAACCTTACTCATCGGGTGAGCTACAGTGCCTGGTGATGTACCTTTACTGTTGCTGTGTTGTAGATGAGCTGAATCTGCCATTGACTGTGAAAGAGCTCAATGAGAAGTTGGGCAAGGAGCACGAAAAAGTGTTCCCCACAGTGGACTTTCTCCCAGGTCAGTAGTTTAGAGAGTAACTTTGGCTGTAGCTTGGGGAGTAGCTCAGGCTGTAGCTTGGGGAACTCAGGCAGTAGCTTGGGGAGTAGCTCAGGCAGTAGCTTGGGGAGTAGCTCAGGCTGTAGCTTGGGGAGTAGCTCAGGCTGTAGCTTGGGGAGTAGCTCAGGCTGTAGCTTGGGGAGCTCAGGCAGCTGTAGCTTGGGGAGTAGCTCAGGCAGTAGTTTGGGGAGTAGCTCAGGCTGTAGTTTGGGGAGTAGCTCAGGCTGTAGTTTGGGGAGTAGCTCAGGCAGTAGTTTGGGGAGTAGCTCAGGCAGTAGTTTGGGGAGTAGCTCAGGCAGTAGTTTGGGGAGTAGCTCAGGCTGTAGTTTGGGGAGTAGCTCAGGCTGTAGTTTGGGGAGTAGCTCAGGCTGTAGTTTGGGGAGTAGCTCAGGCTGTAGTTTGGGGAGTAGCTCAGGCTGTAGTTTGGGGAGTAGCTCAGGCTGTAGTTTGGGGAGTAGCTCAGGCTGTAGTTTGTAGCTTAGCTTGGCAGTAGCTCAGGCTGTAGTTTGGGGAGTAGCTAGCTCAGGCTGTAGTTTGGGGAGTAGCTCAGGCTGTAGTTTGGGGAGTAGCTCAGGCTGTAGTTTGGGGAGTAGCTCAGGCTGTAGTTTGGGGAGTAGCTCAGGCTGTAGTTTGGGGAGTAGCTCAGGCTGTAGTTTGGGGAGTAGCTCAGGCTGTAGTTTGGGGAGTAGCTCAGGCTGTAGTTTGGGGAGTAGCTCAGGCTGTAGCTTGGGGGTAGTAGCTCAGGCTGTAGCTGTGGGGAGTAAGCTCAGGCTGTAGTTTGGGGAGTAGCTCAGGCAGTAGTTTGGGGAGTAGCTCAGGCAGTAGTTTGGGGAGTAGCTCAAGCTGTAGTTTGGGGAGCTCAGGCAGTAGCTCAGGCTGTAGTTTGGGGAGTAGCTCAGGCAGTAGTTTGGGGAGTAGCTCAGGCTGTAGTTTGGGGAGTAGCTCAGGCTGTAGTTTGGGGAGTAGCTCAGGCTGTAGTTTGGGGAGTAGCTCAGGCTGTAGTTTGGGGAGTAGCTCAGGCTGTAGTTTGGGGAGTAGCTCAGGCTGTAGTTTGGGGAGTAGCTCAGGCTGTAGTTTGTAGCTTGGGTAGTAGGGGAGTAGCTCAGGCTGTAGTTTGGGGGGAGTAGCTCAGGCTGTAGTTTGGGGAGTAGCTCAGGCTGTAGTTTGGGGAGTAGCTCAGGCTGTAGTTTTGGGAGTAGCTCAGGCTGTAGTTTGGGGGGAGTAGCTCAGGCTGTAGTTTGGGGAGTAGCTCAGTAGCTGTAGTAGCTCAGGCTGTAGTTTGGGGAGTAGCTCAGGCTGTAGCTTGGGGAGTAGCTCAGGCTGTAGTTTGGGGAGTAGCTCAGGCTGTAGTTTTCAGGGGGAGTAGCTCAGGCTGTAGTTTTGGGGAGTAGCTCAGGCAGTAGCTTGGGGAGTAGCTCAGGCTGTAGCTTGGAGTAGGCAGTCAGGCAGTAGCTTGGGTAGTAGCTCAGGCTGTAGCTTGGGGAGTAGCTCAGGCTGTAGCTACAGGGGAGTAGGCAGTACAGGGCTTCAGTAGCTCAGGCTGTAGTTTGGGGAGTAGCTCAGGCTGTAGCGCCTCGGCTGCCTTGAAGCTACAGCCCTGAGCTACTGCTTCAAGCTACTCCCCAAGCTGACCTGAGCTGCTGCTTAAAGCTGCTCCCCAAACTACAGCCTGAGCTGCTGCCTGAGCTGCTCCTGAGGCTACAGCCTCAGCCACTGCCCAGGCTGCTCCTGAACTATTGCCTCAGCTGCTGCCCAAGCTTCTCCAGGCTACGGCCTCGGCTGCTGTGGCTGCTCCTGGGCTGTTGCCTCAGCTGCTGCCCAAGCTACTCCACAAAACTATTGCCTCGGCTGCTGCCCAGGCTACAGCCTGGGCTGCTGCCTGAGCTGCTCCCCAAGCTACAGCCTGAGCTGCTGCCCAGGCCTCAAACTACAGCCTCAGCTGCTGTGAAGCTCCTGAGCTTCTGGCCTCAGCTCCCAAGCCTATCCTGGCTACAGCTACGGCCTCAGCTAAACTGCCTCAGCTACTGCCACACAGCCTACTACTGCCTAAGCCTTGCCAAAACTACTCCTGAAACTACAATCAGCTACTGCCAAGCTACTCCTGAAACTACAGCCTCAGCTACTGCCCAAACTACTCAAACTACAGGCCTCAGCTACTGCCAAGCTACTCACTGCCTCCCAGCCTCAGCTACTGCCCAAGCTGCTCCTCAGGCTGGCTGCTTGAAAGCTTCTCCTGAAACTACAGCCTCAGCTGCTTGAAGCCACTGAAGCTGACCTCGGCTACTGCTTGAAGGCATCACAAAACTACAGCCTCAGCTACTGCTGAAGGCTGCAGGCCACTGCTGGGGCTGCTCCACAAACAGCCTCAGCTACTGCCAAGCTACTCCACAAAATGTTGCACTCAGCTACTTAAATGCCTCAGCTACTGCCCAAACTACTTGCCTCAGCTGCTGCCCCAAGCTGCTCCCCAAACTACAGCCTCAGCTACTGCCCCAAACTGCTCCCCAGGCTACAGCCTGAGGCTACTGCTTGAAGCTGCTCTCTGAGGCTACTGGCCTGAGCTACTCAAACTACTAGCTGAGGGACTGAGGGCTGTAGCAGACAGTAGCTGAGGTTGTGGGAGCAAACATGAACAGCATGAATATGAGTGGCTGCACTGGCTGAGACTGTAATTTGAGGAGTGCTGGGCATCACTGAAAAACTATGTGGGCTGTAGTTTGGGAGTAGCTGGGCAGTAGCTAGAGGCTGAGCTGTGATTGGGCAGTAGCTGAGCTGTGGTTTATTAGAGTAAGCAGAGCAGTAGCTGAGGCTGTAGTTTAATGGAGTAGCTCAGACTGTAACTTGGGCTGTAGTTTCAGGGAGTAGCTTCAACATGCTGAGAGCTGAGGCTGTAGATTGGGCAGTAGCTCAGGCTGTAGTTTGTGGAGTAGCTTAGGCAGTAGCTGAGGCAATAGTTTGTGGAGTAGCTTGGGCTGTAGCTGAGGCTGTAGTTTGTGGAGTAGCTTGGGCAGTAGCTGAGGCTGTAGTTTGTGGAGTAGCTTGGGCTGTAGCTCAGGCTGTAGTTTGGGGAGAAGCTTGGGCAGTAGCTGAGGCAATAGTTTGTGGAGTAGCTTAGGCAGTAGCTGAGGCTGTAGTTTGGGGAGTAGCTTGGGCTGTAGCTGAGGCTGTAGTTTGTGGAGTAGCTTGGGCTGTAGCTCAGACTGTAGTTTGTGGAGTAGCTTGGGCTGTAGCTGAGGCTGTAGTTTGTGGAGTAGCTCAGACTGTAGCTTAGGCTGTAACTTGGGCTGTAGTTTGGGGAGTAGTTTGGGCTGTAGCTGAGGCTGTAGTTTGTGGAGTAGCTCGGACTGTACCTTGGGCTGAAGCTGAGGCTGTAGTTTGTGGAGCAGCTGAGGCTGTAGTTTGGGGAGTAGCTGAGGCTGTAGTTAGGGCAGTAACTGAGGCTGTAGTTAGGGCAGTAGCTGAGGCTGTAGTTTGGGGAGTAGCTTAGGCAGTAGCTGAGGCTGTAGTTTGTGGAGTAGCTCAGACTGTAGCTCAGGCTGTAGTTTGGGGAGAGCTTTGGCAGTAGTTTGGGAGTAGCTCAGGCTGTAGTTTGGGCAGTAGCTGAGGCTGTAGTTTGTGGAGTAGCTTGGGCAGTAGGTGAGGCTGTAGTTTGTGGAGTAGCTCAGACTGTAGCTTAGGCTGTAGTTTGGGGAGGAGCTTTGGCAGTAGCTGAGGCTGAGGCTGTAGATTGGGCAGTAGCTGAGGCTGTAGTTTGTGGAGTAGCTTGGGCAGTAGCTGAGGCTGTAGTTTGTGGAGTAGCTCAGACTGTAGCTTGGGCTGTAGCTCAGGCTGTAATTTGGGGAGTAGTTTGGGGAGTAGCTTGAGCTGTAGCTTGGGCTGTAGCTTGGGGAGTAGCTTAGGCAGTAGCTGAGGCTGTAGTTTGTGAAGTAGCTCAGACTGTAGCTTGCAGTAGCTCAGGCTGTAGCTCAGGCTGTAGTTTAGTTGCTCAGGCTGTAGTTTGGGGAGTAGCTCAAGGAGGCTGTAGTTTGGGGAATAAGCTCAGGCTGTAGTTTGGGCAGTAGCTCAGGCTGTAGTTTGGGGAGTAGCTCAGGCTGTAGTTTAGAGAGTAAGGAGGGCTGAAGCTCAGGCTGTAGTTTGGGGAGTAGCTCAGGCTGTAGCTTGGGCTGTAGCTCAGGCTGTAGTTTGGGAGTAGCTCAGGCTGTAGCTTGGGCTGTAGTTTGGGCAGTAGCTCAGGCTGTAGTTTGTAGCTCAGGCTGTAGCTTTGGCAGTAGCTCAGGCTGTAGTTTGGGCAGTAGCTTCTGAGGCTGTAGTTTGGGGAGTAGCTTGGGCTGTAGTTTGGGCAGTAGCTGAGGCTGTAGTTTGTGAAGTAGCTCAGACTGTAGCTTGGGCTGTAGCTCAGGCTGTAGTTTGGGTAGTTTGGGCTGTAGCTTTGGGAGTAGCTCAGGCTGTAGTTTAGCTGAGGCTGAGGCTGTAGTTTGGGCAGTAGCTCAGGCTGTAGTTTGGGGAGTAGCTTGGGCAGTAGCTGAGGCAATAGTTTGTGGAGTAGCTTGGGCAGTAGCTGAGGCTGTAGTTTGGGGAGTGACTTGGGCAGTAGCTCAGGCTGTAGTTTGTGGAGAAGCTTGGGCAGTAGCTGAGGCAATAGTTTGTGGAGTAGCTTGGGCTGTAGCTGAGGCTGTAGTTTGGGGAGTAGCTTGGGCAGTAGCTGTGGCTGTAGTTTGGGGAGAAGCTTGGGCAGTTTAGGAGTAGTTCAGGCTGTAGTTTGGCTGTAGTTTGTAGCTGTAGTTTGGGCAGTAGCTCAGGCTGTAGTTAGGGCTGTAGTTTGGGCTGTAGTTTGGGCAGTAGCTCAGGCTGTAGTTTGGGGAGAAGCTCAGGCAGTAGCTTGGGCAATAGTTTGGGAAGTGCTCAGGCAGTAGCTGAGGCTGTAGTTTGCAGGAGAAGTTTGGGCAGTAGCTGGCTGTAGTTTGGGAGAAGCTCAGGCTGTAGTTTGGGCAGTAGCTCAGGCTGTAGTTTGGGGGAGTAGCTCAGGCTGTACCTCAGGCTGTAGTTTGGGCTGTAGCTGTGGCTGTAGCTCAGGTGGAGTAGCAGGCAGTAGCTGGGCTGTAGTTTGTGGGGTAGCAGGCAGTAGCTCAGGCTGCAGGGGGAGAAAGCTGTAGTTTGCAGTAGCTGAGGCAATAGTTTGTCAAGTAGCTCAGGCTGTAGCTGAGGCTCATACTGTATTTTGTGGAGTAAGCTTCAGGCTGTAGCTGAGGCTGTAGTTTCAGGCAGTAGTTTGGGCTGTACCTCAGGCTGTAGTTTGTCAGGAGTAGCTTGGGCTGTAGCTCAGGCTGTAGTTTGGGGAGTAGCTTGGGCTGTAGCTCAGGCTGTAGTTCAGGCTGTAGCTCAGGGAGTAGTTTGGGCAGTATCTGAGGCTGTTGTTTGGGAAAAGCTTGGGCTGTAGCTCAGGCTGTAGTTTTAGTAGTTTGTAGGGCTGTAGCTTGGGCTGTAGCTCAGACTGTAGTTTGGGGAGTAGCTCAGGCAGTAGCTCAGACTGTTGTTTGGGCTGTAGCTTAGGCTGTAGCTCAGACTGTAGTTTGTGGAGTAGCTTAGGCTGTAGTTTGGGCAGTAGCTCAGACTGTAGTTTGTGGAGTAGCTTGGGCTGTAGCTCAGACTGTAGTTTGTGGTGTAGCTTGGGCTGTAGCTCAGGCTGTAGCTCAGACTGTAGTTTGTGGTGTAGCTTGGGCTGTAGCTCAGGCTGTAGCTCAGGCTGTAGTTTGGGCTGTAGCTCAGGCTGTAGTTTGTGGAGTAGCTTGGGCAGTAGCTCAGACTGTAGTTTGTGGAGTAGCTTGGGCTGTAGCTCAGGCTGTAGTTTGGGCTGTAGCTCAGGCTGTAGTTTGTGGAGTAGCTTGGGCAGTAGCTCAGACTGTAGTTTGTGGAGTAGCTTGGGCTGTAGCTCAGGCTGTAGTTTGTGGAGTAGCTTGGGCAGTAGCTCAGGCTGTAGTTTGTGGAGTAGCTTGGGCTGTAGCTCAGGCTGTAGTTTGGGCTGTAGCTCAGGCTGTAGTTTGTGGAGTAGCTTGGGCAGTAGCTCAGGCTGTAGTTTGTGGAGTAGCTTGGGCAGTAGCTCAGGCTGTAGTTTGGGGAGTAGCTTGGGCTGTAGCTCAGGCTGTAGCTTGGGGAGTAGCTTGCTCAGGCTGTAGCTCAGGCTGTAATTTGGGGAGTAGTTTGGGGAGTAGCTGAGGCTGTAGTTTGGGGAATAGCTTGGGCTGTAGTTTGGGCAGTAGCTCAGGCTGTAGTTTGTGGAGTAGCTTGGGCAGTACCTCAGGCTGTAGTTTGTGGAGTAGCTTGGGCAGTAGCTGAGGCTGTAGTTTAGGGAGTAGCTCAGACTGTAGCTTGGGCTGTAGCTCAGGCTGTAATTTGGGGAGTAGCTTGGGCTGTAGCTTGGGCTGTAGCTTGGGCAGTAGCTGAGGCTGTAGTTTGGGGAGTAGCTTTGGCAGTAGCTGAGGCTGTAGCTCAGGCAGTAGCTGAGGCTGTAGTTTGGGGGAGTAGTTTTGGGAGTAGCTTGGGCTGTAGTTTGGGCAGCAGCTCAGGCTGTAGTTTGGGGAGTAGCTGAGGCTGTAGTTTGGGGAGTAGCTTGGGCTGTAGTTTGGGCAGTAGCTCAGGCTGTAGTTTGGGGAGTAGCTTTGGCAGTAGTTGAGGCTGTAGCTCAGGCAGTAGCTGAGGCTGTAGTTTTTGGGAGTAGCTTGGGCTGTAGTTTGGGCAGCAGCTCAGGCTGTAGTTTGGGGAGTAGCTTTGGAAGTAGCTTGGGCAGTAGGTTGGCCAGTAGCTTAGGTAGTAGCTGAGGCTGTAGCTTGGGGAGTAGCTTGGAATGAGGTTTGGGGAATAGCTTAGGCAGTAGCTCATGCTGTAGCTTAGGGTAGGCTGAAATATAATGGGAAATGTTATGGTCGCTTCACCGGTATATTTAGTTAGTATTTCTTATCTTTGTGTGAACGACTGATGATCTATGTTTGTTTGAGAAGATTTGTACATACATTGTTGTCAGGGGCTGAGAGACTAGTGAGACATCTTCACAAACACAACATTCCCATTGCCGTGGCAACAGGATCTACGGGCTACAACTACGAGCTGAAAGTAACCAATCACAAGCAGTTTTTCAGTCTCTTCAGCCACATCGTGTTGAGCAGTGATGACCCTGAGGTCAAGAACGGTAAACCGGCACCAGACTGTTTCATCATAGCTGCAAAAAGATTTAAAGATAGTCCGGGGCCAGAGAAGGTAAAAATAACATAGATACTTGATCCCGTTTCTGTCTGTCTTTTTCTTCCATTAAAGATATCGGTGGAGTGAAAACAAGCCATATCTCACGGAGCGAAGGACATTGTATCTCATTGCTTTGCAAAGCATGTGGCATCTTGAGTTGAATGCATGTCATGGTATTGTAGTTGCATGGGTCTAGTAAAAACAACTACTCACTCACTCACTGTTGTTCCAGTGCCTTGTGTTTGAAGACGCTGCTAACGGGCTGATCGCTGGCCATGGTGCAGGGATGCAGGTTATCTGGGTGCCCGACCCTCGAGCTGACCAAACTCCATTCAAGGACACTGCCAACCAAATCCTGACCTCCTTGGAAGAATTCAAACCCGAGGACTTTGGTCTCCCTCCTTATGATAGTTGACGATAGATCCCGCCATTAGGACTGCCAGGAACTTAGACCACATATCGAGGCTCTCCTCCCGGGAAATACTATTAAAGTCACATGTTATGTGTATTGGCTCACTTGCATCAATGGTACAAGTGAGATTTTTACTGTTTGTCCCTTGTTGTGGATTAGCTCCTCTTCACAGATATTTGATGGTTGATTCAAAAATCACATCGTTCATTGTCCAGTGTGAGATATTCCATTCTATTTGCTGTTCCAGTTTTAGACCTTCTGTTCTCCTGTCATCAGCTCAAGTCATTGTCCATGCATTTCTCTATAACATGTATGTAGGTTCGTTAAACACTGGGGCGGTTGGGTAGCCTAGTGGTTAAAGTGTTGGCTCGTCACTCCGAAGACCCGGGTTCGTTTCCCCACATGGGTACAATGTGTGAAGCCCATTTTTGGTGTCCCCTGCCGTGATATTGCTGGAATATTGCTAAAAGCGGCTTAAAACTAAACTTCACTCACTCACTTGTTAAACACATAGATATTTTGGAGAACTACAATTATTTGATTCCTTTGCAAAAAGAAAGTGGCAATGGAATCTAGAAAACGATTTTGCAAGCACATGGATGAGTTTGTAAGTACTGAACTGACCTGCTATTATCATCGCCAGCAGCATGGGCCCCGTTTCGCAAAGCTATCGTAACGCTACGACTGTCATAAGTCAATGTTACAGTATAGGAGGTACAACAGTCGCAGCACTACGATAATTTTGTGAAATGTGACCTTGGTTCACAAAGAGATATTAAAGTTAAGGCAATCTTAACTCCCATACTTTTATCATATACCACCGACAGTCCAAGTGCTTTGTGGAATATCACATAGTGTGATAAAGCAGAGTTCCTTGACTTGTGCTCAACAAATTCCTGTTTGAACATCTTAGCCTTCAATTGTAAGGCAGCCCCCATTGTCTAGTGGATAGGATCTTGTAGTTATCTACAAACAAATCCCCATGCAGATATGTAGTTCCAGGAACCATGCATGCACTTAAGGAATCAAATGTTTCCGTGTGGTAAACAGTCCAGAAAGATGATATGGCTGACTTGATGGTTATAGTTCAAAAAGATTAAAAGTCCATATTCCTCTTTTCTATGTTCTCAATATAAAAAAACCCCATTGTTTTCCTTTTTCATCTCATAGTGAAAAAATACACATTTTTGGAGATTTTTGGAGATTTTTTGCAGAGTATCTTAAATTCAGCTTTTCTTGCTGCAAATAATTTCAAACATAGATTAGGTGAGCTACAGATCTGTGGTGCTGGGTTTAGAGTCTATTCAGGGATGTACATAATTTTAACGTGGATTTGTTTAAAGGCTGTGTATTTTAGGTTGATTTGAAACAGGTTAAGTAGAATCTTGGGAGTGTGTGTTATTATAACTTGCCTTGAAATTACGTCAGTGATGATCCAATTTGTTGCTTGTGTTTTAGAATACTATAATGCATTTTTATTTGAAGATTTACGGGTTTGATTTCTCAAGTATTGAATAAAACAGGGCGATGTTTATAATTCAATATAATTGTGTTTTAGCAACTGTTTTATGGGTATAATTGAAAAAAATCAGATATCCCATCATCTGTCATTTGTTTGACATTTTAAAAAATGACTTGATGGCTAAAAATTGTATACATTTGTATATGCAATTTTCCCCCACTTGTAAAATATATCTCACGGTCTATGGTTTATAAGCATATGTTAAAGTCATTTTGACATGTATTTTTATATCAATAAACTTACTATATACCTGAAGAATGTGTTCATATGTTGTTTATTGTATAAAAGGGCGCAATGGGCGAGCTGGCTAAGGCGCCAGGCTAGTGATCCAGCGAGGTTGAGGTGTCAGGATCGAGCCCACCTGTGACCGGGTGTAAAAACCTTGGAGTCAGCATTGTGTGCAGACTCTTTCAGTGTTGTCACAACCCCTAGTTTACAGTACACAACCCTGTGCACTTAAAAGAACCCACGAATCTGTTGGTATATGACCAGATGGTGGCCACAAGAATACGTGCAAACACCTAGTTGCAGGTACAGCAACGTACAGTGAACTTGGACAAAGTACTGTGACAATGTGTCCCAGTCCACCCAGCTGTGAATGGGTACCTCATTAGGATGAGAAAGCCACAATAACTCGGTGCGCCTAGTGGCTGCAAGAGTTGTATACTCCCCAGGGAGTTGAGATTGACAATACGACGTGCTGTTGAGATTTACATCCAATGATCGAATGAAAATATACCAGCGCCTTGAGCATGCACTAGTTGCCTGGATATGTGTGCTGTAGAAATATCCTATAATAATAATAATACATTCCATGCTGAGTTTAGCTACTGTGTGTATTGTAGCACGTATATTACTGAAAGTGAAAAATGTCGTATATTTTTATATTTGGAATCGAACGTGAAACAAAATAGAAATGCATTAGAGAACCGTCATATCGAGGTAACACATCAGAGTTACCCCCCTTTGATTGTTTTTCGTTATTACATTCGTGAAAGGGTTTTAAATGCTTATAAGTAATGGAGCAAAGGATGCTTCATTTATTTGCGAAGTTATTACACCAGTGGATTTCCGATTTTTACAGAACAATTTCCTTTCATTTCAGATGCCTGTCGAAATTTGAAAAAAATGTTTGAAGATGAAAAATGTATTGTGAAGAATTATAGCAATAAAAACATCCGTCAATAAAAAATCATCTCCGAGAAATTGCCTATCGTCTATTCTCATCAGTCTTTCGTGTATTGGCACATTTCAAATTTAAAGTGATATCTCTAGGTTTTAAATTTCAGCGAAGAGATTAAAACATTTTTTTTTCTCGCGAGTAAACTGTTTCTCGGGTATCATGGACAAGGACCTTTCGTCCGTCCAGGAAATCCCTAGTACGTGCATTGGGTCTCAACCAGCCTTTTTCCCCATAAAGTTTAATTTGCTACTAAGATCTATAATGAGATTAAACTTAGAAAAGGTCAGAAGTTAACACAAAACTAAAATAATTGGTGTTGATTGTTACTTGGATCGTGATATTTTAATTCGCTGCCTTGGTCTAAAGTCTTACCGCGTTATAACGAGGACTGACTGAGGTATGTGATCTGTTTGACATACAACGACCAAAGGTTCTTCCTAAAGCAGCCCAAAGAGTCGCCTTTAGATATAAGCAAAGGGTGACATCCCGGGTTATCAAAACGTGTCTGGTTATTTCAAAGGTTGCTGGAATAAGATTGATTTTCTTACAGCTCAAGTTGACCAAGAGCGCCTTGGCTTGGAGTGAGTGAGTGAGTGAGTATGGTTTTACGTCGCATTTAGCAATATTCCTGCAATATCATTGCGGGGGACACCAGAAATGGGCTTCACACATTGTACCCATGTGGGAATCGAACCCTGATCTTCGGCGTGACGAGCGAACGCTTTAACCACTTGGCTACCCAACCGCCGCCTGAAACAAGGATTAGACGTGGGGTTCAGATCCTAGGCATGTAAAGTCGATCACCAAAGCAGAATTTCTGTCAAGCTTTGTGGAATATACTTAGAAATAATACATCCATTGTAGAATAACGCTAAAGCAACACTGTCCAGGGTCTGTTAGACAGTCTAGATATTGTGTATATGAATAAAATGTATTGTCTTCCTGTTGCATCTCAAAAGTGTTACGACATTACAAATAGAGAATACTACACTCGGTCTCATTACATACGAATTATACGAAACTCGTGACCTTCCTATGGTTTCTATGGTTTACATGCATTAAATTGACAAAATAGTGTATTTTTGTTATTGTTATGGTTTCACACCGAAACCGGTTTCATAAAGAGGTTGCGGAAGAATTTTGTTCTGTAGTCACTTTTGCATGACGTCACACTGTATTGACGTCACTAAGCCATTCTCGTCTGTCCCCTTGGTAACCGACGTCACGATGCACGTCAGTTGTCATCGCCTCGTACAGCTTCCTACAGTAAACTACTCCGTAGCACCATTTACTTGGTTTGCGGTTGCTTCACTCGGCTAACATCACAGGTGGAAACATTGCGTTTATGTTTTTCGACGGATATATTGTCTCAGTTCGACTCACAATTATACAGTGATACGGCAACGTTCGCAATGTTTACATTCCCACACTGCATATAATTTGTAGAATGAATGAATTCACGTGTTTGTTATGAATGAACAAGTAGTTCCGTCACAACGTGACCTAATTGAGAGGTCATCGGTTATCCAATCAAATCGTTAGAATCTCAGGTCAAGTCGTTACGACACAGGTTAACCCGATACGACACTCGTGTGACGTACGAGATTAGTATGCAACTACCCATACGTTGACCACGTGGGTAATAAAACGTATTACGACATCTGAAATCACATACAAGAGTAATACATCTCCGAGGTGTTACGACACCTCAAATGTATTGCGACATTACAAACGTACTCCGACATCTCAAACATATTACGACATCTCACACGTGTTACGGCATTACTAACGTATTTCGACATCTCGTTACGACATCGCAGACTGGAGGGAGGGTTTTTCAAACTATCGTGTTTAAACCATCGCTGGTGTCAACCGCCATGGAATTGATGGAAAACCTCCACCATAACACCATACGTACTGACAGGATCTGTGTATCCTGGGCTCGAACACTCCTGAGCCTACACAGAGCTGCAGTAGTTTCCAATCAACTAATCGATTCGAACCTCTGCTTGACGGGCTGACACGGAGGATTTCCTGCGCGTGGGTGTGATGGGTGACTTGACATTTAAATCTCAAATTTAAAATGACAGAAACGAGTGAGATATTTCTTTCTTGAACATTCAAACTCGTCCAAATGAGATCTTTGTTCTCGCGACCACTAAACAAAGATCAGAGACCATCACGTTACAGTTAAAGACAGCATGGCCTTTCATCCTATCAGTCGGAACGTCATGACATTCGGATTGTGTTTTCTAGTCATGCAACCTCGAAATTGTTAACGCTGTCTTGCGAATGACATTTTTCGCTATAATGGGACAAACAGGAACTAGTGCCATTCGACCATCCTGTAGACATTCCAGAATTCTATTTTGTTCATATTCACATTTTAAATTGATATTTTTTAAAGCAAATCCTGGAAGTTGTCAGTTAGAAACATGTACGGTAGGGTTAAAGAAAGCTGTTTTCTGATTGGCTAATGGCTAATGTTTTTGTTAATCATGTCGTTGGTAGGTCAAAGTTCATGAAAGGTCTGACGTGACTTTGCAATGGGAGCCTTCAATTCCGTATACAACGCCTGCGAGCAGTAAGATCTAATTTAATCTAATTCAGTCTAATGAGATTGGTTTGAGTCTTTTACCAGGAGAATGTCAAACCATTTGTTTTGTAATGGTTTGAAGTTTCATTACTACACACAGTGAAATAAAGTCACCTCGACACATACTCTCTCCGAAAAGAAACGCAAATTTAATTAATGGAAGGCCATGTATAAAATGAGACATGTTGTCCTCAAAGAGATTGTTAAAACGCATATAGAACTAAATAGCACGTGGGGCAATTTGTCAAACACGACCGTAGGCGTGAACTCACAATCGGAGACAAGAATTGCGTGATACCATTTCACAGTTGGAGTAATGAATGACATTGAGAAATTTGTTTTCTAATATGATCTAAAACTCATTAAAGAAGCCTAAACGATCTTACTATTTTAATTTTGCGAGAACATTGGTTGCCACTACAAATTGCAGTCACTCAATTATTCGCGCTATCTTAATCGGCAAGTAAACACCGCTGTAGGCGGCCAATATCGCCGAACCTGGACCCGGAATAGTCTCTGAACATGGTTGCCGATGGTTCTTCGGCTACATTTGGAATATTTTCATCTATTATAGAGTTTTATGGCCGTCTGGCAAAAATAGAATAACTCATTTATGAATTAAATTGTTGTGTTTGCTTTGTATGTGAAGCAAATAGGGTTCGATTTAGACCTGATTTGTAAGTCTATTAAATCTTCAAATATGATTTGGTAGCTGGTCGACTGAGCATGGAACGGCTACAAGAAATTAGAACAGATTTTGCCAAATTATTTGAACGGTGTAGTGATCGTATACGGGAATGTGGATTTTCAATAAAAATAATATCAGCTTTGATTGAATGAGATCGATGTGATCACAGATTTAGCTCAACTGTTTATATTTTCTTCGTTGTTTAACCACTGACAAACATAGTTGTTTATTTGTTGTTGAAAGACGCAATCAGCAATAGTCTAGTTATATGACGGCGGTTTGTATATGATCAGGTCTGGACAAAGCAAACCGGTGATTGATATTTGAACAAAGCCCCGCACCATCCAACTACGTTATGACGCAATCAAGCAGTTTAAGTGTTTGTGTGCATACGTGCATATGTGCATACGTACATACGTGCATACTTGCATACTTGCATGTCTTTGACCCAACCTGCCCATGCGTTACTCCCATAATAAGGAGTTATTCCAGGCCGGGCAGTATAGAGAGAGGGTTATAGAAGTTGGACTACTAAGTAAGACTACTTCAGAGGAACAATAATCATCCCTGATTACTTCAGAGGACCAGAATCACCACGGAGTACTTCAGAGGACCAGAATCATCACGGAGTACTTCAGAGGACCAGAATCACCACGGAGTACTTCAGAGGACCAGAATCATCACGGAGTACTTCAGAGGACCAGAATCACCATGAAGTACTTCAGAGGACCAGAATCACCATGAAGTACTTCAGAGGACCAGAATCATCATGAAGTACTTCAGTGGACAAAAATCATCATGAAGTACTTCAGAGGACCAGAATCACCACGTAGTAGTACATAGGACCAGAACCATCATGAAGTACTTCAGCGGACAAGAATCATCATGAAGTACTTCAGAGGAACAGAATCATCATGGAGTACTTGAGAGGACCAGAACAATCATGAAGTACTTCAGAGGACCAGAATCATCATGGAGTACTTCAGAGGACCAGAATCATCATGAAGTACTTCAGAGGACCAGAATCATCATGGAGTACTTCAGAGGACCAGAATCATCCCGGAATACTTCAGAGGAACAGACTCACCATGAAGTACTTCGGAGGAACAGAATTACCATGAGGTACTTCAGAGGACCAGAATCATCATGGAGTACTTCAGAGGACCAGAATCATCATGGAGTACTTCATAGGACCAGAATCATCACGGAGTAGTTCAGAGGACCAGAATCATCATGAAGTAGTTCAGAGGACCAGAATCACCACGGAGTACTTCAGAGGACCAGAATAATCACGAAGTACTTCAGAGGGCCAGAATCATCACGAAGTACTTCAGAGGACCAGAATCATCACGAAGTACTTCATAGGACCAGAATCACCATGAAGTACTTCAGAGGACCAGAATCACCATGAAGTACTTCAGAGGACCAGAATCATCATGAAGTACTTCAGTGGACAAGAATCATCATGAAGTACTTCAGAGGACCAGAATCACCACGTAGTAGTTCAGAGGACCAGAACCATCATGAAGTACTTCAGCGGACAAGAATCATCATGAAGTACTTCAGAGGAACAGAATCACCATGAAGTACTTCAGAGGAACAGAATCATCATGGAGTACTTGAGAGGACCAGAATCATCATGGAGTACTTCAGAGGACCAGAATCATCACGGAGTACTTCATAGGACCAGAATCATCATGAAGTAGTTCAGAGGACCAGAATCATCACGGAGTACTTCAGAGGACCAGAATAATCACGAAGTACTTCAGAGGACCAGAATCATCACGAAGTACTTCATAGGACCAGAATCACCATGAAGTACTTCAGAGGACCAGAATCACCATGAAGTACTTCAGAGGACCAGAATCATCATGAAGTACTTCAGAGGACCAGAATCACCACGTAGTAGTTCAGAGGAGCAGAACCATCATGAAGTACTTCAGCGGACAAGAATCATCATGAAGTACTTCAGAGGAACAGAATCACCATGAAGTACTTCAGAGGAACAGAATCATCATGGAGTACTTCAGAGGACCAGAATCATCACGGAGTACTTCAGAGGACCAGAATCATCATGAAGTAGTTCAGAGGACCAGAATCATCACGGAGTACTTCAGAGGACCAAAATAATCACGAAGTACTTCAGAGGACCAGAATCAGCATGGAGTACTTCGGAGGAACAGAATCCCCATGAAGTACTTCAGAGGAACAGAATCACCATGAAGTACTTCAGAGGACCAGAATCATCATTAAGTAGTTCAGAGGACCAGAATCACCATGAAGTACTTCATAGGACCAGAATCATCATGAAGTACTTCAGCGGACCAGAATCATCATGAAGTACTTCAGAGGACCAGAATCACCATGAAGTACTTCAGAGGACCAGAATCACCACGGAGTACTTCAGAGGACCAGAATCATCACGGAGTACTTCATAGGACCAGAATCACCATGAAGTACTTCAGAGGACCAGAATCACCATGAACTACTTCAGAGGACCAGAATCATCATGAAGTACTTCAGTGGACAAGAATCATCATGAAGTACTTCAGAGGACCAGAATCACCACGTAGTAGTTCAGAGGACCAGAACCATCATGAAGTACTTCAGAGGACCAGAATCACCACGGAGTACTTCAGAGGACCAGAATCATCACGGAGTACTTCATAGGACCAGAATCACCATGAAGTACTTCAGAGGACCAGAATCACCATGAACTACTTCAGAGGACCAGAATCATCATGAAGTACTTCAGTGGACAAGAATCATCATGAAGTACTTCAGAGGACCAGAATCACCACGTAGTAGTTCAGAGGACCAGAACCATCATGAAGTACTTCAGCGGACAAGAATCATCATGAAGTACTTGAGAGGAACAGAATCACCATGAAGTACTTCAGAGGAACAGAATCATCATGGAGTACTTGAGAGGACCAGAATCATCATGGAGTACTTCAGAGGACCAGAATCATCACGGAGTACTTCAGAGGACCAGAATCATCATGAAGTAGTTCAGAGGACCAGAATCATCACGGAGTACTTCAGAGGACCAGAATAATCACGAAGTACTTCAGAGGACCAGAATCATCACGAAGTACTTCATAGGACCAGAATCACCATGAAGTACTTCAGAGGACCAGAATCACCATGAAGTACTTCAGAGGACCAGAATCATCATGAAGTACTTCAGTGGACAAGAATCATCATGAAGTACTTCAGAGGACCAGAATCACCACGTAGTAGTTCAGAGGACAAAAATCATCATGGAGTACTTCAGAGGACCAGAATCATCATGGAGTACTTGAGAGGACCAGAATCATCATGGAGTACTTCAGAGGACCAGAATCATCACGGAGTACTTCAGAGGACCAGAATCATCATGAAGTAGTTCAGAGGACCAGAATCATCACGGAGTACTTCAGAGGACCAAAATAATCACGAAGTACTTCAGAGGACCAGAATCAGCATGGAGTACTTCAGAGGAACAGAATCCCCATGAAGTACTTCAGAGGAACAGAATCACCATGAAGTACTTCATAGGACCAGAACCATCATGAAGTACTTCAGCGGACCAGAATCATCATGAAGTACCTCAGAGGAACAGAATCACCATGAAGTACTTCAGAGGAACAGAATCATCATGGAGTACTTGAGAGGACCAGAATCATCATGGAGTACTTCAGAGGACCAGAATCATCACGGAGTACTTCAGAGGACCAGAATCATCATGAAGTAGTTCAGAGGACCAGAATCATCACGGAGTACTTCAGAGGACCAAAATAATCACGAAGTACTTCAGAGGACCAGAATCAGCATGGAGTACTTCAGAGGAACAGAATCCCCATGAAGTACTTCAGAGGAACAGAATCACCATGAAGTACTTCATAGGACCAGAACCATCATGAAGTACTTCAGCGGACCAGAATCATCATGAAGTACTTCAGAGGAACAGAATCACCATGAAGTACTTCAGAGGACCAGAATCACCATGAAGTACTTCAGAGGACCAGAATCATCATGGAGTACTTCAGAGGACCAGAATCATCATGGAGTACTTCAGAGGACCAGAATCATCCCGGAGTACTTCAGAGGACCAGAATCATCATGAAGTACTTCAGTGGACCAGAATCATCATGGAGTACTTCAGAGGACCAGCATCATCACGAAGTACTTCATAGGACCAGAATCACCATGAAGTACTTCAGAGGATCAGAGTCACCACGGAGTACTTCAGAGGAACAGAATCACCATGAAGTACTTCAGAGGAACAGAATCATCATGGAGTACTTGAGAGGACCAGAATCATCATGGAGTACTTCAGAGGACCAGAATCATCACGGAGTACTTCAGAGGACCAGAATCATCATGAAGTACTTCAGAGGACCAGAATCAGCATGGAGTACTTCAGAGGAACAGAATCCCCATGAAGTACTTCAGAGGAACAGAATCATCATGAAGTACTTCATAGGACCAGAACCATCATGAAGTACTTCAGCGGACCAGAATCATCATGAAGTACTTCAGAGGACCAGAATCACCATGAAGTACTTCAGAGGACCAGAATCACCATGAAGTACTTCAGAGGACCAGAATCACCATGAACTACTTCAGAGGACCAGAATCATCATGAAGTACTTCAGTGGACAAGAATCATCATGAAGTAGTTCAGAGGACCAGAATCATCACGGAGTACTTCAGAGGACCAGAATAATCACGAAGTACTTCAGAGGACCAGAATCATCACGAAGTACTTCATAGGACCAGAATCACCATGAAGTACTTCAGAGGACCAGAATCACCATGAAGTACTTCAGAGGACCAGAATCATCATGAAGTACTTCAGTGGACAAGAATCATCATGAAGTACTTCAGAGGACCAGAATCACCACGTAGTAGTTCAGAGGACAAAATCATCATGGAGTACTTCAGAGGACCAGAATCATCATGGAGTACTTGAGAGGACCAGAATCATCATGGAGTACTTCAGAGGACCAGAATCATCACGGAGTACTTCAGAGGACCAGAATCATCATGAAGTAGTTCAGAGGACCAGAATCATCACGGAGTACTTCAGAGGACCAAAATAATCACGAAGTACTTCAGAGGACCAGAATCAGCATGGAGTACTTCAGAGGAACAGAATCCCCATGAAGTACTTCAGAGGAACAGAATCACCATGAAGTACTTCATAGGACCAGAACCATCATGAAGTACTTCAGCGGACCAGAATCATCATGAAGTACCTCAGAGGAACAGAATCACCATGAAGTACTTCAGAGGAACAGAATCATCATGGAGTACTTGAGAGGACCAGAATCATCATGGAGTACTTCAGAGGACCAGAATCATCACGGAGTACTTCAGAGGACCAGAATCATCATGAAGTAGTTCAGAGGACCAGAATCATCACGGAGTACTTCAGAGGACCAAAATAATCACGAAGTACTTCAGAGGACCAGAATCAGCATGGAGTACTTCAGAGGAACAGAATCCCCATGAAGTACTTCAGAGGAACAGAATCACCATGAAGTACTTCATAGGACCAGAACCATCATGAAGTACTTCAGCGGACCAGAATCATCATGAAGTACTTCAGAGGAACAGAATCACCATGAAGTACTTCAGAGGACCAGAATCACCATGAAGTACTTCAGAGGACCAGAATCATCATGGAGTACTTCAGAGGACCAGAATCATCACGGAGTACTTCAGAGGACCAGAATCATCCCGGAGTACTTCAGAGGACCAGAATCATCATGAAGTACTTCAGTGGAACAGAATCATCATGGAGTACTTCAGAGGACCAGCATCATCACGAAGTACTTCATAGGACCAGAATCACCATGAAGTACTTCAGAGGATCAGAGTCACCACGGAGTACTTCAGAGGAACAGAATCACCATGAAGTACTTCAGAGGAACAGAATCATCATGGAGTACTTGAGAGGACCAGAATCATCATGGAGTACTTCAGAGGACCAGAATCATCACGGAGTACTTCAGAGGACCAGAATCATCATGAAGTACTTCAGAGGACCAGAATCAGCATGGAGTACTTCAGAGGAACAGAATCCCCATGAAGTACTTCAGAGGAACAGAATCATCATGAAGTACTTCATAGGACCAGAACCATCATGAAGTACTTCAGCGGACCAGAATCATCATGAAGTACTTCAGAGGACCAGAATCACCATGAAGTACTTCAGAGGACCAGAATCATCATGGAGTACTTCAGAGGACCAGAATCATCACGGAGTACTTCAGAGGACCAGAATCATCATGGAGTACTTCAGAGGACCAGAATCATCATGAAGTACTTCAGAGGACCAGAATCATCATGGAGTACTTCAGAGGACCAGCATCATCACGAAGTACTTCATAGGACCAGAATCACCATGAAGTACTTCAGAGGACCAGAGTCACCACGGAGTACTTCAGAGGACCAGAATCATCACGGAGTAGTTCAGAGGACCAGAATCACCATGGAGTACTTCAGAGGACCAGAATCATCACGGAGTACTTCAGAGGACCAGAATCATCATGAAGTAATTCAAAGGACCAGAATCATAACGAAGTACTTCAGAGGACCATAATCACCTTGAAGTATTTGAGAGGACCTAAATCATTATGCAGGAATTCAGAGGACCAGAATTACCACGGAGTACTTCAGAGGACCAGAATCATCACGGAGTACTTCAAGGGACCAGAATCATCACAGAGTATTTCAGAGGTGCCATAATCGTTATGAGTACTCAAGGAACAGAGGGACTTGAGAACCATCATGAGAGTACTTCAGCGGCTTCAGTGAAAGAATCACTGGTGAAGTACTTGATAGAACAGAATCACCAGCATGCAGCCTCTAGAGGAACAGACTCAAGGAGTACCTTGAGTGAATCATAAATCATCAAGTGAGACTTCAGAGGACCAGAATCACGAATGGGGCTTCCAGGGGGACCAGAATCATCATGAAGTAGCTGAGAGGATGGACCCAAATCATCACGGAGTACTTCAGAGGACCAGAATCATCATGAAGTACTTCAGAGGACCAGAATCATCACAAGTACTTCAGAGGGACCAGAATCACCATGAAGTACTTCCTAAATAGAAGGACCAGAATCACCACGAAGTACTTCAGAGGATCAGTGGGAATCTCATCATGGAGTACTTCAGAGGACCAGAATCATCATGAAGTACTTCAGAGGACCAGAATCATCATGGAGTACTTCAGAGGACCAGAATCATCATGGAGTACTCTAGAGGACCAGGAATCATCATGGAGTACTTCAGAGGACCAGAATCATCACGGAGTACTTCAGAAGTGGACTCAGAATCATCACGAAGTACTTCAGAGGACCAGAATCACCATGTGAAGTACTTCAGAGGAACAGAATCACCTCACGAAGTACTCTCAGAGGACCCAGAATCATCATGAAGTACTTCAGAGGACCAGAATCATCATGAAGTACTTCAGAGGACCAGAATCACCATGGAGTACTTCAGAGGACCAGAATCATCAGAGTACTTCAGAGGGACCAGAATCATCATGAAGTACTTCAGAGGACCAGAATCATCATGAAGTACTTCAGAGGACCAGAATCATCATGAAGTACTTCAGAGGACCAGAACATCATGGTGAGGATCAGGAATCATCAGTACTTCAGAGGACCAGAATCATCACGGAGTACTTCAGAGGGACCAGAATCATCATGAAGTACTTCAGAGGACCAGAATCACCACGAAGTACTTCAGAGGACCAGAATCATCACGGAGTACTTCAGAGGACCAGAATCATCATGGAGTAGTTCAGAGGACCAGAATCACTTCAGAGAGGACCAGAATCATCATGGAGTACTTCAAGAGGACCAGAATCATCATGAAGTACTTCAGAGGACCAGAATCATCATGAACTTCACCATGAAGTACTTCAGAGGACCAGAATCATCATGAAGTACTTCAGAGGACCAGAATCATCATGAAGTACTTCAGAGGACCAGAATCATCGCGCAGTAGTTTCAGAGGACCAGAATCATCATCAGAGGACCAGAATCATCACGGAGTAGTTCAGAGGACCAGAATCACCATGGAGTACTTCAGAGGACCAGAATCATCACGGAGTACTTCAGAGGACCAGAATCATCATGAAGTAATTCAAAGGACCAGAATCATAACGAAGTACTTCAGAGGACCATAATCACCTTGAAGTATTTGAGAGGACCTAAATCATTATGCAGGAATTCAGAGGACCAGAATTACCACGGAGTACTTCAGAGGACCAGAATCATCACGGAGTACTTCAAGGGACCAGAATCATCACAGAGTATTTCAGAGGTGCCATAATCGTTATGAAGAATATCAGGGGCAGCAACAAATATACTTGAGAGGGCAACACTACAGTGCTTAATAGGCCACCACATTCCCAGGACTGGGATCCATCAGACATGCATGAGAGATGCTCCAGCAACAGAGAACAGCAAATGGGATGGCTAGCCATGCGAGCTGGTGCGAGCTTGAAGAATTGCATATGGATGATTGCTTTCTTTAAACATATGTTTTTGGGGTCCGTGAGAGGATAGCGTCGCACACAGACAGACTACATCCCCCATTTGATTGGATCCGGCAGATGTGCTAGAGGACCAATGGAATCTAATTCCTCAAGCAGACGTCAATAATTTGGCGGTAATGTCACGATGTTGTCGAAGTGCCATGTTTGAAATGTCGTGTAGGGTGTCCTTAAGGTAGGCAGCTGGCGATACAGTGTCAGCCCAGAGATGTGAGCAGACTAAAAACTGCCGGGAGTTTGTGTCTGAGTGGGTTATCCATAGTGTCTGTCACTGTATCATCGACACAAGTCCGGACGAAACACGGATGTACGTATTTACGCAGACACCACGCGCTGAGGCCCCGCAGCTCGTTGTGCAGATTCGGGCAGGCCAGAAGCCCTCAGGATTGTTGGTTCGAATCCTGGTTCGGTACGATTATGCACCATACCAGTGGGTTTCACCAGACAAGAAACAATCTGAGACTTGCATCACTTCAGGCTTTTCCGCCACTTTAAGCTGCCATACTGAGAAATAACTGGATTGCTGTTGTAGTAGCGGCAAACCCAACTCACTACTGACATTTTTACTACTACTAATAATCTGTTCGTTACTATTTCAAGCCACGCATCACTAACATACAATGATCACCTCAACACTGACGATCCATTGAACAGCTCATGACGCCAAAGTGTGACGTTAACACGAATACCACCGCCAGGTGCATGGTCATTGCATTCACACACCGTTCAGCATATCTTGTAAACCTTAAACATACAGACTTCTTGAGTAGAGCACCTTGACGTATACGTAAACTCATTTTACAAATTGCTTTCGAAGAAGAAACTTCCCCATCATCTGAATGTTTTTTTCAAGCTTTCGATTAATCAACGGTAATGAAGATTTCACCTACGTTTCAATTACCAACCAATAACCAAATGGACGGTTGAAACATACTCGTTGAATCTCTCATTTGAGTGCACTGTATATCCTAACTCAAACGTCAGTGGTAAGTACTCCCCAGTGAAATGCAGTGCTGCACAAAATAATGAATGTTTCTCGGGCACATTTCTCTCACAGAGAAGGGGGAGGTATGCTTTTTAAAAATTAAACACAAGGGGATAAACTCTGTTTTTTCTGACCAAGCATAGCAACCAGCAGAGCGAGGTACACGTTGACCTCCGCAGTTAAATAATTATTGATTTAATTTCAGTGATGTTTTTATGGAATGCTGTAGGGGACATTGTCGCGCATTGTCACCCACGCATGTGGGGCTCCAGAGATGTGTTGCTAACAAATATACGGGTTTAAGACCATGTGACCATACTTTTGTATTTTATTGAAAGATTGACAATCCAGCTCCCTTGTCTCATTGTTCACGGTTGCCTCCCTTAGCTATATAAGGATCTGCCAGATCATTGTCCATATTTGTAAATATTCGGACAGACAGACTTTTGTGACACAAGCCATGAAGGCCTCTGGTCATACTTTGTAACATTTTGCAATGATCCGTTATGAGGTGGTAAGGATTGATACCTAGATGATAATTAAGCTGTTGTTTCTCAGCTGGAGTGATTCATACATATACTTACTTAGCAGGCTATGTATTTTAGTAGTTTGATTGAATTCAACTGCAAAAGGTCATACTTGATGTAACGTGATGTCACGGGAATATACTGGACGTTATACTGAAAATACTGAGTGGGAGGACTTCTTAATTTGCTCATAACACATCTATTTTATAATTTGGAATATTACCAAGATTCATTTCATTACCAAAATGTAATTATACATTGCTTATACAAAACGTAAGTAATATTTCTTACGTCATGACCAAAATGTACTTTAAATTGCTTGTACAAAACATAAGAAGTGGAATTGCTTGGTTCCTGATTCCAGTTCGTGATATATTGGTCCTGTCATCGCTGCTGCCGGTACAGTAACAGACACAGGTGATAACCAAGCGTAATGTAAACCATTTACAATTACAATGTCCTCTATCTTGCGGTACCAATGACAAGTTTCATCTAATTTATACTCAGTTGTTTCCCAGAGAGGAACAATGACCCAATAAATGTAATCATCTTGATTTTCAAAAAGGCTATCTTTGACCATAAACGGAAGCGATTTCCAACCTTCCAAGCCTTGGTATGCAAAGTCCCGGATTATTATAATGTTACTAAACGTGCAGCTAGAATGTCAAATAGAGTCGATATGATTTACAAATTCTGGCCTTCTTGCTATTTGCTGTTCATATAAATGTATTGTGTGATTGATACCTGTATTTACTTTGAAATAACAGTTTAAGTAAATATAAAAACCAAAACAACAAAAAGTAGCATCTAATGTAATTCCTCTGTATTTGTTAGGATCATCTACAGACTCTTTCTTGTGCAATGTTGCAACAACTCGAACTGACCAACTTCCCGGAAAATAACCAGAATCTAATATCATTTAAAAAGTCTAACAATGCCTGTATCCATCATCCCAGTAAAATCCCGAATATACTGACTGGAAGTGATGTCTCCCCGGAGATCTGTTTTTCTTATGTTACTTGCAGCTATCGTTATCTCGTTTAATATTACTGAACCTATATTTTCGAAGCTCTCTTAGCGCTAAGATAGTCATAACTGCCATACATTAACATTAACTTACGACGATCTTAGCGCTAAGAGAGCTTCGAAAATCTAGGCCCTGGTCTGTTAAATGTCTCACGACATACAGCTCGTTCACTGTCCGATAATTATTCTTCCTCCGCGGTGCTAGTGAAGTCAAGATCAGAGTGAACCGACTAAGATTGTTCGTAAAAGTCACTTACAGACAGGACCCCGTCCTTAAAGCGTTCGTAGCCTACGACAGTTTAAGCCTATAAAGTATGGGACTGTCGTAGCGCTACGACAGTCGTAAGTCTATGATAAAGTATGGGACTGTCGTAGCGCTACGACAGTCGTAAGTCTATCTTAAAGTATTAAAGTATGGGACTGTCGTAGCGCTACGACAGTCGTAAGTCTATGTTAAAGTATGGGACTGTCGTAGCGCTACGACAGTCGTATGTCTATGTTAAAGCATGGGACTGTCGTAGCGCTACGACAGTCGTAAGTCTATGTTAAAGTATGGGACTATCGGGACTGTCGTTGTCGTAGCGCTACGACAGTCGTAAGTCTATGTTAAAGTAAGGGACAGTCGTAGCGCTAGGATCGCTTTGAGGAACGGGGTCCAGATCACTTGTCTCTGTTGATCTTTTACCTCTGTTGATATATTTCCAAAACTCTTTAGGATGTTTCGTTTTTAAATCAGCGGCCGTTATAGTTTTGTATTGTCTTTTTTGTCTTTCTTTTTAATCAAAGCCGTGAAGGTCTGGGGTTAAAATTGGTCTTCAGCAACCCATGCTTGTCGTAAGAGCTGACTAACGGGATCGGGTGGTCAGGCTCGCTGACTTGGTTGACACATGTCATCGGTTCCTAACTGCGATTGATCTCTGGCTTGTCTGGATCGGACCCGATTAGTAACAGACAGCAACCATATGGCTGAAATATTGCTGAGTGGGACCTTAAACAATAATCAAGCCAACTAACCAAGCCTTCTTAAACAATCTTTATGTAACCGTTTTCAGTATAGCACACGTATCCTCTGATATAGAGTTTGACATTATTTTAACGTGCGTGGGAAAACTTGTGAGTTATGTCATGATCAACGTGAGAAGCGAAGCATACGCCGAGCCTGACAAGCATGTAGTTGCGAAGGTATCGGTTGCTGGGGTCCAATGCTAACCCAGACTCCCCTACAGACTTTCCATACGCATTAGTGAGTGAGTGAGTTTTACGTCGCGGGGAAGACCAGAAATGGTCTTCACACATTATACCCTTGTTGGAAATCAAATTCGGGTCTTTGTCGTGACGAGCAAACGCTTTCCCCACTGTTCTACCCCATCCCACCGTTTCTCCATACAATTTTCTAATACATTTCAAAGCGGTTTAAACCCAGCTTACGCTACTTCTGTGTGATGAGGCCGGTAAATAAAAACGATTGCTATAAATTTTGCCTTTTCAACACCCTTTACAACTGGTGAATTTTTAACCGTGGCGTTTAATAAAGTAATCATCGATTAATAACTCATAACGGACTATACGAATTAATTCACAGCCAGTATATCATGCTACCACACAAGGCAATTCCACTTGGCGATTCTGTCTCTTTGTAATCCACTGAATGTTGTAATCTAGTTTAATAACGCTGACTATTTAGGTCTTCAAACCAACTTGGGTAATGGGAGCGGATCGTATATAATGATTTGAATGTAACACACTTTGATAAAATTGGTAGCACGCTGCGCAAAGACTATCCAATGAAATTACTAAATCCATCAACTGCACTTTTAGCCTACAACCGCCATTAGTGCAAGTAGGTCTTATACTCCAGATTGGATCTATTTCTTTCTTGTGGCTCTCAGTATGAGTAATGATGCTTGTGATATTGAAACTGTGGATGATTGAGAGTGGACGATTATAAGAGTTTCATAACGAGTGGCAGAAGCCGCTGAGAACATGTTGGTGAGCTTCTAAATCTCTGGTGGTGTTCCCGGGGGAGTGATTGACGTCCATGAGGTCGCCGTCGACATTTAGGCGGTATCCGACGACCTTGCAGTTACAGTTGCTGTTTACAAAACGTGGAACCACTTAGGATGTCACCGTAGGGAGTCTGGTACAAGACTGGTCTCCAACAACCGATTTTTGTCACAAGAGGCAACTATATGGATCTGGGGGTCGATTTGATGAATTGGTTTATGACATGTCGTAGTGCCTCTTTGGCGTGGAAGGTCACTCACAGTACCGTTCTATCACAGGTTTATCTGGTCCAGCCTCGATTATTTACAGGCCGTCGTCGCATAGGTTGAACAGTGTGGCGATAGACAACGAACAAACAATGCTGAAGATATCGACATAGATATCGATTATTGATCACAAATTACACCGCTGCCTCACACAGGACGAAGATGCGGACGGATCCAAGGTCTTTAAATTACTAAACCACAGCGAGCATGGAACTGATATGAAGAATGCGCCTACATAGTGAACCATTGTTAGAAGTATTTCGGATGCTGATGTAAGAAGATGGTGTAGTGAGGTGCAGATGCAGATGCAGATGCATGTGCATGTGCATTTGCAGATGCGGATGCGGATGCAGATGTACTAAAGGACTAAAGTGTGTGTGCACTAGGGGTGGGTATTGCAGACATATATATTGCGATATATTGCGATGCGAAAGCTTGTATTGCGATATGTATTGCAATATATTTCATGAAGTATTTTTAAACAAAAAACTACCTATACTCGATTTCATGCGTGATTTATAGAGCAAAAAAAAACGCAACAAAATCACTATGCTTGATTAAGCTTTAATAACAACTTTTAATCATGATAAAATAAAAATGTTAATAATATTTGGCACAAATGAAACAAGGAAATATCCGAAGATTTCCGAGTGTTGCGAAGATTTCCGAATGCAAGTCAAAATACCGGTTTTCGATCAGAGTATCGATACGTATCGTTTTCATGTCTGAACCGGTAAATACCGGTAAACCGGTTATATTGCTCAGCCCTAGTGTGCACGTGATCATGGTGAGATTCCCGCGATGCCTTCAGTTCATGAATCTATTGCACCATACTGAGCTCCAGCAAGGAGATGAATATATCCCTGAGGATCTCTGCAAGGATCTCTGCAAGGATCTCTGTAAGGTGCTGGAATACAACAATCACTCCGGCCCCGCCCTAAGCTGGTTCCCGGCTCCATTTGCCGCCACCATGAGCTCAGCCACAGCCCAGCTCCCCACCCCCAAACATCATGCCAGGTAAAACGTTATTCAATCACTCACTCAGTTCGTTATAGCCTCGTTTTGACATTCATCATCACATATAACATCTATCCTAGGGCTGGCGGAAAGGCGTCTCGTATAATCATTTAGTACAATGGAACGGTTGGGCCACCATTCCCTCGGGGAATATCGGCGGTTTACTTTTTTGTTATTGATAAAACATCACAAGACGTCATCTACGTATACTACTAAAATACAGAAATAAGAGAAACACAAACCCCCAGAAACACCAAGTCTTCCTTACAATGATGTTTGGTATGGCCAAGCTGACACATTTGCCACTGAGCGACTGAGTTTGACCAAAACCAACACCTCAGTCACCCCCACGCGATCGTCTGGTACAATATTCGAGCAAATCGAAAGATGGTTACCACAATTCGTGTTAACGACTTTTGTCAAAATTAAGGGACAAGTGACAGGAAGCTTTGATCAGTTACTCCCATTACCTATCCTGTCAAAACTCAGACTGTTGAGGCTGGAAGGACGGCACAGACATGGTCGCCGAGACTATATCATCAGCTACTTCGCCGAGACTATATCATCAGCTCCTTCGCCGAGACTATATCATCAGCTCCTTCGCCGAGACTATATCATCAGCTCCTTCGCCTAGACTATATCATCAGCTCCTTCGCCTAGACTATATCATCAGCTCCTTCGCCGAGACTATATCATCAGCTCCTTCGCCTAGACCATATCATCAGCTCCTTCGCCGAGACCATATCATCAGCTCCTTCGCCGAGACCATATCATCAGCTCCTTCGCCGAGACCATATCATCAGCTCCTTCGCCGAGACTATATCATCAGCTCCTTCGCCGAGACTATATCATCAGCTACTTCGCCGAGACTATATCATCAGCTCCTTCGCCGAGACTATATCATCAGCTCCTTCGCCGAGACTATATCATCAGCTCCTTCGCCTAGACTATATCATCAGCTCCTTCGCCTAGACTATATCATCAGCTCCTTCGCCGAGACTATATCATCAGCTCCTTCGCCTAGACCATATCATCAGCTCCTTCGCCGAGACTATATCATCAGCTACTTCGCCGAGACTATATCATCAGCTCCTTCGCCGAGACTATATCATCAGCTCCTTCGCCGAGACTATATCATCAGCTCCTTCGCCTAGACTATATCATCAGCTCCTTCGCCTAGACTATATCATCAGCTCCTTCGCCGAGACTATATCATCAGCTCCTTCGCCTAGACCATATCATCAGCTCCTTCGCCGAGACCATATCATCAGCTCCTTCGCCGAGACCATATCATCAGCTCCTTCGCCGAGACCATATCATCAGCTCCTTCGCCGAGACTATATCATCAGCTCCTTCGCCGAGACTATATCATCAGCTCCTTCGCCGAGACTATATCATCAGCTCCTTCGCCGAGACTATATCATCAGCTCCTTCGCCGAGACTATATCATCAGCTCCTTCGCCGAGACTATATCATCAGCTCCTTCGCCGAGACTATATCATCAGCTCCTTCGCCGAGACTATATCATCAGCTCCTTCGCCGAGACCATATCATCAGCTCCTTCGCCTAGACTATATCATCAGCTCCTTCGCCTAGACTATATCATCAGCTCCTTCGCCTAGACTATATCATCAGCTCCTTCGCCGAGACTATATCATCAGCTCCTTCGCCTAGACCATATCATCAGCTCCTTCGCCGAGACCATATCATCAGCTCCTTCGCCGAGACCATATCATCAGCTCCTTCGCCGAGACCATATCATCAGCTCCTTCGCCGAGACTATATCATCAGCTCCTTCGCCGAGACTATATCATCAGCTCCTTCGCCGAAACTATATCATCAGCTCCTTCGCCGAGACTATATCATCAGCTCCTTCGCCGAGACTATATCATCAGCTCCTTCGCCGAGACTATATCATCAGCTCCTTCGCCGAGACTATATCATCAGCTCCTTCGCCGAGACTATATCATCAGCTCCTTCGCCGAGACCATATCATCAGCTCCTTCGCCTAGACTATATCATCAGCTCCTTCGCCTAGACTATATCATCAGCTCCTTCGCCGAGACTATATCATCAGCTCCTTCGCCGAGACTATATCATCAGCTCCTTCGCCGAGACTATATCATCAGCTCCTTCGCCGAGACTATATCATCAGCTCCTTCGCCTAGACTATATCATCAGCTCCTTCGCCGAGACTATATCATCGTTTGAACCAGCTGGTATGTGAAACTCTACGAAAACTATTTAAGGCATCTTACATTTTTATGATGACGTATCAGGTGAAAGTGAGTATTAGAGACAATTACATAGTCAAAACCGAAAAATAAGAAACACCGATGAAATCCAAGAATGCCATCAGTGATACTGGTCGGATTGTTGCTATTTAAACAGAACTCAAATCGAAAAATGAGAAACACCGATGAAATCCAAGAATGCCATCAGTGATACTGGTCGGATTGTTGCTATTTAAACAGAACTCAAATCGAAAAATGAGAAACACCGATGAAATCCAAGAATGCCATCAGTGATACTGGTCGGATTGTTGCTATTTAAAAAGAACTCAAATCGAAAAATGAGAAACACCGATGAAATCCAAGAATGCCATCAGTGATACTGGTCGGATTGTTGCTATTTAAAAAGAACTCAAATCGAAAAATGAGAAACACCGATGAAATCCAAGAATGCCATCAGTGATACTGGTCGGATTGTTGCTATTTAAAAAGAACTCAAATCGAAAAATGAGAAACACTGTTGAAATCCAAGAATGCCATCAGTGATACTGATCGGATTGTTGCTATTTAAAAAGAACTCAAATCGAAAAATGAGAAACACCGATGAAATCCAAGAATGCCATCAGTGATACTGGTCGGATTGTTGAGATTTAAAAAGAAATCAAATCGAAAAATAAGAAACACCGATGAAATCCAAGAATGCCATCAGTGATACTGGTCGGATTGTTGAGATTTAAAAAGAAATCAAATCGAAAAATAAGAAACACCAATGAAATCCAAGAATGCCATCAGTGATACTGGTCGGATTGTTGCTATTTAAAAAGAACTCAAATCGAAAAATGAGAAACACCGATGAAATCCAAGAATGCCATCAGTGATACTGGTCGGATTGTTGCTATTTAAAAAGAACTCAAATCGAAAAATGAGAAACACCGATGAAATCCAAGAATGCCATCAGTGATACTGGTCGGATTGTTGCTATTTAAAAAGAACTCAAATCGAAAAATGAGAAACACCGATGAAATCCAAGAACGCCATCAGTGATACTGGTCGGATTGTTGCTATTTAAAAAGAACTCAAATCGAAAAATGAGAAACACCGTTGAAATCCAAGAATGCCATCAGTGATACTGGTCGGATTGTTGCTATTTAAAAAGAACTCAAATCGAAAAATGAGAAACACCGATGAAATCCAAGAATGCCATCAGTGATACTGGTCGGATTGTTCATATTTAAAAAAACTCATTTCCATCCCTCACCACCCCACCCCCACCCCATGTTTGGTCACTAAACCCATATTACATGACCATACGTTAATACGTTATCGAACAAGCATAGCAAAAGGTTCTGTAGATTGAAGAGTATACCCTCGAGAGGGATTTTGTCCAAAGACATTTTGTCCTATGGCATTTTGTCTGGGTGGGAATTTTTCCGGATTTGATTTTGTCCGCCCCCACCTTCAAATATACCCTTTCTCAACACGCTATTTTGGAATAAAGCATGCAGTTTGGCCTGGCGTGTGTAAATATAGCATAGAACAAATGTAGCTTCTCTGTGTCTCTCTCAAACGATATGTTCTGTGGAATCCTGAAGGGGATGATAAACCTCTCCCATTTTGATAAATACCAACGATCCATTCGCAAAAACCTTCGTTTCGGAAGTGACGACACCAAGTCATCCCTCATATCTCGTTCTTAACACATTATTTCTGGCCCCCACGAGAGTCATTTGATTCAATGGCCATTTTTTACGGCCTGCCTGCGCCATTCGCATCGGGCTTTCAACCAGTCAGTGGTGGCGAATCTGTCATGGGAATTTATTACCATAGAATTGAGATGTGATAAACTGGATAATCGAGAATATCCCATATCATATAAGACGTATATCGTATTATATTCAGTGAATTTTGTCCCTTGGGTTCCACAGATACGTGATTCATTTTGAGGTTGATTATAATTAAAACTATATGACATATATCAATACCTTTTCACATGTCAGAGAGGGAATTTCTCCATTCCAGATGCTACCACAAGTAACTTTAGCCAAAGCCGACCTACTGTAAACAAAATGAAAATTACACAGAAAATATCGCCATTTCTTAACATTTAACGAAATCAGCAGTCAGAGATTTACCATGTAGCTTGTTAACCCATGAGTGCAATTTGGAGATGTATGGCCTGAAACTTTAGGTTAAAATACTTAAAATAAATAACCCTGATTACCCCAAAGGCATATCATATTCCCCCAGTCTATATTTCCACCTAAATGTGCCGCTGTTGGACCATTTTGTCAGTTCATGGACACTGCACCGATTGTTGGAAAAATCCACATGCGAAAGAACACTTTAACTTGAAAATGTTGGAAAAGCATCAAATCTCTATGTATGCATTACTAAGCTTTGACACGTGCCCTGTTTTAGGGCTCCCGATGTAAACTTGGATTCAGGTGGCACTTAATTAATGCTCATGGCTGCTTGTTAAAACCGGGAACTGATCGGAAACCATTCCTGTAGGAATCAGGAGAAGGGCATCTATATAACTACTCCATGATAGCGAGTGACTTAAGCCTCTTTCACATGGACACAATTTACTTACATAAGCAATTTACTTACGTGAGTAAATATAGCATCACACTGAAAGGAATAATTAAATTGAAAGTGAAATAGTTTTTATAAGTAAGTGAAGAACAGGACGTTTTGATAACATTTGTTATTGAAATATTGAATTAGATAAAAGTAAAATAGTATTTATGAAAGTAAATAACTGGAGAACAGGATGTTTTATAGTAAGTATTTTTCCGATGACTTTTTTCCCCATGACTTTTTTCCTGTGACTTTTTTCCATGACTTTTTTCCAATGACTTTTTTTCCATGACTTTTTTTCCTATGACTTTGTTCCGATCACCTATTGAATACCTTACTACATAATGTACACCTATTTTAACATTATATTATCAGTATTAGGAAACAAATATGTCTGGGAATACTATACTTCAGGTGAAATGATTCAGTTCACACGGAAATAACATTCTTACGATTAAGTTCTATTCCGGTTAACCACGTAGATATTATGGTAATATGATTCAGTCCACATGGAAAAAGGGGCGTTGGGGTAGCCTAGTGGTCAAAGCGTCTAAAGCAATATTCCAGCAATATCACGGCAGGTGACACCAGAAGTCGGCTTCACACATTGTACCCATGTGGGGAATCGAACACGGGTCTTCGGCGTGACGAGCGAACGCTTTAACCACTAGGCTACCCCCACGTCCACCTCCCCCATGCCATGACAAGTAGAACCATTGGGAAATATGACAAAATATCACGGTGTTCATCAATAAATGCACATAGAACTTGCCTGACATATGGATGTGGATTTATGTCGGTATGTTTGAATAACTGTCGGTTAACTCAGTTACGAAACCACTGTTTCGGGAATTGATATTTAAGGGATATATAACCACCGGTATACGTCCCCAATTAGTCAAACACAGTACATTTGTCCCCATTCTAATTCAACTCGTTTTACACTATTTTTTCGTGAAAGAAATTCAATATTTAAACCAGGTCAAAGTTCCTCTAGGTCAAAGGTTAATCATATCACCCTTTGAACTTACGCCATCGCTAGAATAAATAGTTCCCTTTTCAAACGTCAACAAGTGTATTATGTGCACACTGACCAATCTGACAATGATGAATAAATTAGAGTGTTATAGCTAAAATGGATTGAATCATCATGAATACGCCCTCTAGTTATCAGAAATGAGCGGGCCGCTGCAAATGATAATGGCCCGGTGATTCCTCAACGACGGGCCATTCTAATTCAACTTAGTATGTAACACGAGTTCTGATTGGTTAATGCTATAAATTTCCGACCGTATAATCAGCATATACGGTCGCAATTTGAAAACCGATTCACCAAAACCTTTAAATGTATCCCTACACTTTTGGGGTAACGCTGCTTTGCAGGACATTGTGATTTGCAGAAGCCATAGGTCAATTAACTGCCCTATCCAGCTAAAATGGGTGGAATTTGTGTTAAAAACGACGAAATAGTATCATAAATTTAATTTTAAGTTCAAACAACTTACTCGCAACGGGCTGTTGACCCAACACTGTTAGATCATGAAACAAGATTATGACGTCATTATGGAGCGTGACGTCACCTGCTGTGACGTCATTTGACAACAGAACTGATAATGGCCCGTAGTTAAATTTCACAATCTACTGGCATTTCATTTTGTCTCCTGCTTTGCCTAGTTTCCGAGTTACAACTTGTTTTCATAGACGCTTCTGTCACAATTGATTGGTGTCGTTAGGCCCTATTTGTATAATGACTGATCCAAATTGATCCCATTTCTGTGTTTTTCACCTCGATATTTAATCATGTCATGTAAAATCTGTTTGTATTCTCAAAACAGTGTCGGCCCATAAGTTTTCACATGCAATACAGCAATTAATACTCCCTTGTTGTAACCCGTGTTAGGTGGTATAAACCTACACATGTTATTTGTCATCATTCACTTGATGGTCAGTTAATGAATTTATAACAGGTATAATTAGTGGTAACACACTTAGCTTACCCGACAAAGGTTCCCATTTGGCATTTCTTGTGTCTGGAGTAAATATTCAACATTATAAACATCGATCAAAGGATTAACCGATAACACGCTGATTGATTAATTACTTTTATCTTACACAGCGGAATTGTCAAAAGGTAGTATTTATGTATGTAGATTTACTAATCTATACTGAATACACCCTGCCGTGTCGGTGTCTGCGTAAAACAACGTCCTTCTTTCAAAGGATTAACCGGCAATACATTGATTGATTGCCCATTATTGGCTAATTAAATTACTGTTTTAATGAAAGGCGGACATTATGCAATTAGTTGCCAGGTGTGCTATCTTGGGTGACCAATGAGACTATACACCAATACCTGAAAAGATTTATCACTTTTTCGTATATTAAACTGTTAAAAAGACACATCATTTGGAACAGTTTTGTGGATATTGATGGATACATTCCTCAAACAAGGTAATGGCCTGATATTGTTCCTATAACTTTAATCTGTTTTAATTTTAATATATGCATTTTGTTTTTATTCATTTGTCGTAGCATTCAACAGAATCATTGTTTTCGCCGTGAAGTGTAATGAGACAGACAACATACACTAGGCTGTGTGCGCGAATTATGATTCACATTGGCAAACTATAAAATGTCTAGATATTACAGTTCTGTTATAAATTCACTATAAGTATCAGCAGATCGTCAGCTTTTTATTTAGTTTCAAAATGCATAAAATTATGATAATAAACTAATTAGGATTATAAGACCAAATATAAAGACGCACATTGACTAGTATCTACATACTGGTGAGTGGACATTAACCATGTGAATGTAGCAAGAAATTTATCGCGCAGTATTGTGACTTTCGACCCCCACCTCGCTTCCGTGGAAGAAATCGTTATGTTATAAGTTGTGTCATGCAAAATCCTTTTGGTTATGATTCCAATACATATTTAACTACGAGTAGAAAGTAGTTTTGATTTTCTAACTTGATGAAAACAAACTATAATCTCATTAATTCTAAACAGACTTTACGATTTTCAAAAATGGCGGCGCCCTGTCGGGAACATCCGCCAGTCTGTGGATAAATGCTATTTAGGTTTGTTTTCACCGAGTTACAAAATCAAAACTGCTTTCTACTGGTAGTAAAATATGTATTTTATTGATGGCCAATAGGATTTTGCATGACATAGCGTATAACATAACAATTTCTCTCCTGGCAGCGAGGTGGGTGTCAACATAATACTACTTACAATATTATTGTTACTTCGACCACAACCTCACTTCCGAGGAAGAAATCGTTATGTTACAAGTTGTGTTATGGAAAATCTTTATGGTCATCAATCATATACATATTTTACTATAACTAGTAAGTAGTTTTGATTCTTTAACTTCCGTGAAGCGATCTGAACACAAGTAAGATATCGTTTCAGGCTTCCACAACGCTCGCTTCGCACTCACAAACATAACCCATTTACCACGAACTGCGGGTCCTGTGGAAATCTGTGCATGGGGACACCATCGCCCGACCCCTAGGATCAATTGACGACAAAGCAACGATTCGGCATGTCGTCGTTCATGTCGAGAAATCATCAAAATGATGAGCGTGCTACACACTTTCTATACAACTAACTGAAAATCGTTCCTCATATGACGTCACTGCAGTGCTCTGGCGACAGAGTTACGTAACCTGTCTGTGGTTTCGTTGGCGGGCGAGAGGAAGCAGGCGACTTTTTGGCCACTTTTAATCGCTCGGTATTAATTAACCACAAGTTTTTAAAGAATAAATTTGGTGTTCCGCATAAGACTAACCACAAATCTTTCATATGTAATGGTTAAAGAGTAACAAAACAAAGTTTAGTGGTTCTTTAAGGAATCAGCGGGCCGCTCCTTTCTGTAACTAGAGGGCGGTTTCATCATAATTCCTTCCATTTTATCTATAATACTATGATCTATTCATCATTGTCAGATTTAGTCTGTGTGCACATAATAAACGTGTGTAGTTTGGAAAGGGAACTACTTTTTCTGGCGATGGTGTAAGTTGAAGGAGTGATATGATTAACCTTTGACCTAGAGGAACTTTGACCTGGTTTAAATAATGAATTTCTTTCACGAAAAACAGCGTAAAACGAGTTGAATTAGAATGGGGATAACTGTACTGTGTTTGACGAATTGGGGACGTATACCGGTGGTTATATAGCCGCAAATTTAACGTTATATCGGCTCCGCTTGCGCGTCGCCGATATAACTAAATTGCGCGTCGCCGATATAACTAAATTTGCGGCTATAGAACCACCGGTATACGTCCCCAATTCGTCAAACACAGTACAGTTATCCCCTAATTATCAGTTCTGTTGTTGTGACGTCATGCTCCATAATGACGTCATAAATCTTGTTTCATGATCTAACAGTGTTGGGTCAACAGCTTACGCGTTGCCGATATAACTAAATTTGCGGCTATATAACCACCGGTATACATCCCCAGAATCAGAAATTTTTCAGCTATATGAAAATAATCGAGTCTGGACCAGACAATCCAGTGATCAACATCATGAGCATCGGTTTACGCAAATGGGAACCGATGACATGTGTCAACTAAGTCAGCGACCCTGACCACCCGATCCCGTTAGTCGCCTCTAATGACAAGCATGGGTTACTGAAGACTAATAAGTTACAGACAGCTGCTATATTTGGGGAATATTGCTGAGTGCGGCGTTAAACAAACAAAGAAAAACTCTGTTCGCGTTCTGTTGGAATTGAGTACATAGCATTCAGAGTAGGAATCATGCCAAAACCCGGTTCAAGCCGCGCGAACCTATTCACTTTTTTTTTCAGAGAATCGTTTGAACTCCGTTTTTTTTTAACTCCGGGGTTTTTTCATCGCGTTATTTTTCAACTTTATAAGTTGCATTTTTTTTATAATTTGTTACTGTAAGTCCACACCAAAAGGTATCAGAATCGGCAAAGTTGTGTTTTGCGTTGCATGTAAGCTTTAACCATCTCCTTATTTATGACAATTGTCTCTAATCTGTCTGGAGGTGATAAATTCATGTGTAACATGATCTGGATCGTAGAGAAGGAGATTAATGAATATTTACACTTTCATGCGGTTTCCAGGGTGGTGTTCATGCTCATTCGCAGTTCAAATATCTGATGACGTTTGTACACGGATAAAGCGTTGTGACAGACACCAAATGACGTTGAGACTCTCTTTATCACAGCAAATTATTCCTTCTACGGTTACACAGAAAGCGTTATGTTGGCCCACTGCTCATCCAAGTTGACGATACAACTTGGCATACACTTGTACTCAGAAACCATATCGCTGACTGTCAACGAGATATGTGATATGTTAAAGCTACACAATGCCGTTTAGTGGAAACATTCCACCGAATATATTATTTGAAACTTTGTAACCGTATAGAACTCATCTCTAACCATTGAATTTTCAATCCGACATGAGAAAACAAAAAGCTTCTTATCTCATATTTCCCGGCAGCTGTGAAAATCTAAACCCTGACGACAATCAGTCTGATGCTTCCACACTCAACAAACTCCGGTCAGCTTCATCTTCTTTAGGGGAGTTGGGGTAGCCTAGTGGTGAAAGCGTTCGCTCATCACGCCGAAGACCCGGGTTCGATTCCTCATATGGGTACATTGTGTGAAGCCCATTTCTAGTGTCCGCCGCCGTGACATTGATGGAATAAAGAAAACTTGTTCGCTAAGAACGCCACCCAGTTGAGTTTCTTTTCCACAAGCAGAGCTCACTGTTATTCCAGAGATGTCATCACGTTTGTCTGTTCAGTGCGGATATTCTCAGGACAAAATTACAGTTTTGAGAGGCATTACTTATGGGCGTTTTTATGCCGTTAACGTTAGACCAAACGATCGTTTTGGGGTGCCTCAGTAATGGCGCGGGGTGATCATCACTGTGATCAACTTTACCTGTTATTCAAAGACATGCCACTGGGCAGTACTACCGTGACAACATCCCGTGGGTACACGTGGTGCCACATGCTCACCGACGTGGATTCGCGTTTCTTTTGGAACTGAGTATATGGAATTCAGAGTAAGAAGTATACCAAAACTGAACAATCTTGTTATTTATGACATTTGTCTGTAATCTGTCTGGAGGTGATTAATTCATGTGTAACATGATCTGGAAAGTAAGAAGGAGATTAATGAGTATTTACTTTCACATGACGTTTTCCGGGGTTGTGTTCATGCTAATTCAAATAAATATCATGACATTTGCATACAGATGAAACGTTGTGACAGACACAAAATGGCCCCGAGACACTATCTATCACAAGAAATTATTCCTTCTATGGGTAATACAGAAATATTATTGCTTGGTCACTGCACATCCGAGTTTATTTAATGCATAATTTAATCATCTGGAATATATTTGTACTATAAAAGAACACCGATGCACTGTCAACGAGATATGTGATATGTTGAAGCTACACAGTGCACTTTAGTGGACACATTCCATCAAATATCTAATTTGAAACATATACCTTTTGTTTGTCTCGCATAATATAGCTTCGGCTTCGGGTGCGATGATGACAAACTATATGTTAAAGTTGATGCCAAGATTAACATCTGCTCAACGTCAAGAAGCTATTGGAATGGTTCGAGCAAGAATGAGTCAACAACAGGTGGCAGCACATTTCCAATGCCATCGTAACACGATATCTGCATTGATTAGGCGTCATCGAAACAGTAATGACGTCCCCGACGTAACGACGCCAAGACAGGATAGATGGATTCGGGTGACTCATCTCATACACAGGTTCCAGACGGCAGTGACCACGTCCCAAACCATTCCCCAGGCCTTCAATGCTCATTTGGTAGCCTCTGTGCGTCGTCGATGCACTGCTGTGCTTGACGCGCATGATGGTCATACCCCGTTATTGACCTTTGTGACATCCTCATGTGACCACCTACTCGATTTTGAACTTCTGACGTCATCGTTACGGATTTTGTTCATATTCTTTTGACATTTTGTTGTAGTCCGATACTTCAGCTTATAAAGTGTCTCTATCATTTCGTCTTTTCTGTGTTGTATTCTAATTCTGAAGGAATTTTCTGTGTGCACAGTTTCTTTATGTAGCTAGTATACTTGTACTCAGAAACCATATCGCTGACTGTCAACGAGATATGTGAATGTTAAAGCTACACAATGCCGTTTAGTGGAAACATTCCACCGAATATATTATTTGAAACTTTGTAACCGTATAGAACCCATCTCTAACCATTGAATTTTCAATCCGACATGAGAAAACAAAAAAGCTTTCTTATCTCATATTTCCCGGCAGCTGTGAAAATCTAAACCCTGACGACATTCAGTCTGATGCTTCCACACTCAACAAACTCCGGTCAGCTTCATCTTCTTTAGGGGAGTTGGGGTAGCCTAGTGGTGAAAGCGTTCGCTCGTCACGCCGAAGACCCGGGTTCGATTCCTCATATGGGTACATTGTGTGAAGCCCATTTCTAGTGTCTGCCGCCGTGATATTGATGGAATAAAGAAAACTTGTTCGCTAAGAACGCCACCCAGTTGAGTTCCTATCCACAAGCAGAGCTCACTGTTATTCCAGAGATGTCATCACGTTTGTCTGTTCAGTGCGGATATTCTCAGGACAAAATTACAGTTTTGAGAGGTATTACTTATGGGCGTTTTTATGCCGTTAACGTTAGACCAAACGATCGTTTTGGGGTGCCTCAGTAATGGCGCGGGGTGATGATCACTGTGATCAACTTTACCTGTTATTCAAAGGCATGCCACTGGGCAGTACTACCGTGACAACATCCCGTGGGTACACGTGGTGCCACATGCTCACCGACGTGGATTCGCGTTTCTTTTGGAACTGAGTATATGGAATTCAGAGTAAGAAGTATACCAAAACTGAACAATCTTGTTATTTATGACATTTGTCTGTAATCTGTCTGGAGGTGATTAATTCATGTGTAACATGATCTGGAAAGTAAGAAGGAGATTAATGAGTATTTACTTTCACATGACGTTTTCCGGGGTTGTGTTCATGCTAATTCAAATAAATATCATGACATTTGCATACAGATGAAACGTTGTGACAGACACAAAATGGCCCCGAGACACTATCTATCACAAGAAATTATTCCTTCTATGGGTAATACAGAAATATTATTGCTTGGTCACTGCACATCCGAGTTTATTTAATGCATAATTTAATCATCTGGAATATATTTGTACTATAAAAGAACACCGATGCACTGTCAACGAGATATGTGATATGTTGAAGCTACACAGTGCACTTTAGTGGACACATTCCATCAAATATCTAATTTGAAACATATACCTTTTGTTTGTCTCGCATAATATAGCCTCTTACGACAAACATAGTTGCCTTTTGTGGCAAGCATGGGTTGCCGAAGACCTATTCCACCCCGGATCTTCACGGGTCCCCGAGACAGTGAATGAGTGAGTGAGTGAATTTAGTTTACACTGCACTCGGCAATATTGCAGCTATATGGTGGCGGTCTGTAAAACATCAAGACTGGACCAGACAATCCAGGGATCAACAGCATGAGCATCAATATGCGCAATTGGGAACCGATGACATATGTCGACCAAGCCAGCCAGCCTGACCACCCGATCCGGTTAATCGCCTCATACGACCTGCATGGGTTACTGAAGATCATTCCTAACCCAGATCTTCACGAGTACCCGAGACAGTGAAACATTATATAATTTAATGCCCAGGCCACAATAATATTAAAGTTAAGAAGTGCAGTACTTGAAGAAGGAAGGCTGTTTTTCTCTCTCATTGCTCTTTTCGGGCCCAATCATATACTTTTCAAAAAAAGAAACTTGACGTGCTGTTTTGGAGTTAATTTAATGAGTGCATATAACTGATTCAAACATGACATCATTGCTCAATTACAGTGAAATCATCACTTTACAAATTTCCAAAACATGATTTTTCAGAAAGTGTCAGAGTAAAATGGCAGTATCTGGTGTGACCACCATGAGCATCTATAACAGCTTGGCAGCGAATGCTGTCTTGAGGAATGTTTTGATATTCTTGCTGAAGTGGTACGTGCAGTTCATGTATTGTCTGATGTGGCGGATTACGCTGACGCACGCGTTGATCAAGAGTATCCCATAGATGTTCAATGGGGGAAAAATCGGGAGATCGAGAAGGCCGTGGTAACACCTGAACGTTGTTTTGCTGGAGGAAGTCCTGGCATACACGTGCAACGTGAGGTCGAGCATTGTCATGCTGGAAAGATCCACACGTTGACGTTGATGAAGGCAACGATGTGACGTTGCAAAATCTCGTCTATTTAGCGAACCCCATTCAATGCACCTGCCACGTGCACAAGAGCTGTCCGGCCATTATGATAGATAACTGCCCACACCATGACACCTGCACCACCAAATCTATCGACCCCCTGTACACAGTTATTGGCGTAACGTTCGTTCCGACGTCTGTATACACGCGAACGTCCATCAGAACGTCTGAGAAGGAACAGAGCCTCATATGAGAACAAAATTGTCCTCCATCTTGCCCGCGGCCATCTCAGTCGTTGTCTGCACCATTGTAGACGTTCAGCCCGCTGACGTTGTGTCAAGACGTCGAACTGGTCTTCTGGCAAAAAGTCCGGCTTCTCGTAGCCGATTGCGCACTGTCTGGTCGGAGATTCGGCACAGTCCAGGCTGTTGGGTTGCTGTGGATGTTGCGGTCGTGGTGCGTGAACGAAGATGTCTCAAATGGAAGTAGCGATCCTGGGTGGCGATGATAACTCTAGGTCGACCTGACCTGGGTCTGTCATTAACACTCCCAGTATTGTTGTATCGGGCCATAGGTTTGAGATGGTCTGTCTGGACACGCCGAAGTGCCCTGCCACCTCATGCTGCAATGCCCGTCCTTGTAAACGGCCGATGGCGTTGTGTCGTTGAGGTTCTGTCAGTCTTTTCATTCTTTTGTCGTCTAAAGTGGCTTAAGGCAATGCATGTGGAGGAGTACCGTTTTTGAAGCATACAGTCATACACCGAAGACTCGGGTTCAGTCCCCCACATGGGTACCATGCCTGAAGCCCATTACTAGTGTCCCCCGCGGTGATGTTGCTGGAATATTGCTAAAAGCGGCGTAAAGCTAAATTCACTCACACATTCATTAAAAATATACTATACCTTGAAGCAGATTGGTTAATGTTCTCATTTGCATTACTCACTTTGTTCTTTGATTGTCATTTGAAGTGTAATGACAAATAGGCCTTTAAAGGTCAAATCGCCCTAAACCCAAATACCATGCCACCACCAAGGCCCTCCGCCCCTCCCACATAAAACGAAATAGCTTCGCACGACTCCAGATCAAAGTGACCCTGGCTATTACTCGCCGCCTTGAGTCCGGGAGTACACGCAACCTGCTAACTATTGTGCCCTGATTACTCTACATTTGTTAAAAGTGCCACCTTGAGATAGTCAAAGATCACACACAGGCTGAGTGTATGCGGTGACGAAATCAATTACAGCGCCAACATCAAAGCCACAACTCACAACCTGTTTTGTCGCTAGTCACCTTGAATGTAATGATGCAGATTAACACACTATAAGCTTAATAGGTTGTCCATGGTCGATGATGAGTTGTACTTGGTCGGGTCGTGTCAAGATGTGGTGAATCGCTCTTGAATTAACCCGTTTTCACCATCGTCAGTAATGGAAGATACAAACGACGAGCCTTTCGTAATGCCAGGTAGTTGTCTCCCTTTCACGGAGACATCACTATCGAACTCGAGATTACTTGTCCGAGCAAATGAGTTACGTTTTGCGCAACTTTGACCAGTTTTCCTGTAAAATGTGGTCAGGGGCACCAATTAAGCATAGGGGGCAGTAAGTTAGCCTAGTGGTTAAAGCGTTCGGTCGTCACGGGGACGACTCGGGTTCGATTCTCCACATGGGTACAATGTTTGAAGTCCATTTCTGGTATCATCCGCCGTAATATAAGTCATACGAAGTGAGTGAGTCAGTGAGTGAGTTTAGTTTTACGCCGACTCAGCAATATTCCATCTGTACGGCGGCGGTCTGTAAATAATCGAGCCTGGACCAGACCACAGTACTATATATAGTACTAGGATAGGGTCTATATACCTATATGTCTTTCTAAGGCTGTTTCCAAGCGTGACACGCCCCTGTGGACCAGACAATCCAGTGATCAACAGCATGAGCATCGATCTACGCAATTGGGAACCGATGATAACCGAGCTGTAAACCAAGTCAGCGAGCCTGACCACCTGATCCCGTTAGTCGCTCTTACGACAAGCATGGGTTACTGAAGACCAGTTCTTACCCGGATCTTCACGGGTCACACGAACTGAGAGAACAGACAAGAACAATGGAGGTTTGGAAGTACGGCTATTACAATGACGCTTTTAACTGGTGAATATAACGAACTGTCCCGGTCACTCACTGTATAGTTTAGTCGAAAGCTACGGCTATAGCGAACTAAAGTTCCCGCCTGGAATCCCCATAGGGTGCATGCAATATCAAGGCATGCGATCCATAATATATACGATATCCACTCGTGCAGTTAATAACATGCGATATGATGCCATGCAGTTTATAACATAATGATATTTAGTTATGCAGTTTCACAGGCGATATCAAAACATGCGATTAATAACATACGATACAACGCCATACAGTTTATAACATGTAATGTTGGGTCATGCGGTTTATAACATACGATTTTAAAATATGCAATTATTAACATACGATTTCATAACATGCCCTATCAGGTTATAGAGTTAATAATATACATTAAGTTATGTAGTTTATAACACATATCAAGCCATGTATTAAGTTACATAGTAAAAACATATAATATCAAAATAATTACTAGCATACGATATTAAGTTTATAACATGTGACATTATGTCATGATATAATGAGCCTCCAAGCTCTATGCAAAGTCCATTGTTGGATTCTGACTAATAAGCCTTTGTTTATGAAATAATGACAACACTTGGCGTTCGCGAAAACGTAACACACGGGCACCCCACACAAACACAAACCTGTCATTGTTTACCAGACAGTTCACGGGAACATATGACTCAAGTAAATAGATGGAACTGCATCAGACATTATAATGACAAATTTGGAAATGTCAAACACACGTCTACCTAATAATTTCTTGAAAGCTTTACTATGGATCAGAAATGTCGCAATCCTGATCAAACATATTTTCAGCAAGAGATGTACTACGCCGTTTGAAATCTTTCTTGAAAGAGGAAATTCGATGATGCTTCAAAAGTTTTGAAATGTCGACAACAATCGGCTGGAGCTGTTGGAACTATTGCTGGACATTAAGGGAAAGTGGAGGAACAAAACTAACGCCTCTCTCTACTGTCTGTGGAATGAAGAACATCATCTGAAGACCTTTAGGAACAGTTTCGAGTTCATTCCATGGCGTACCACCACTTTCTTCCATTAGCCAGCAGTGATCGTCCAAGCATAAGTACAGACACCCAACCCTGCTTCTATGATCTTGTAATGATTTTTGTTGCATTTATGTAGTACTATTACCGGGATCTTTCGTTTCGATTTTTCTCAGTGCTGATGATTTATACTTTTACCATCTCCCTAATGATGCAATAATGGCGGAGTAAAATCTCCCATGGAACCTACAGAAAAATCGATTGATTGGCTACAAATAGGAATTATTAATTGGGAATTAATCTCGGATCCAATGCAGGGCGTATTCAGCAGGGAATTTATAGTGTTTAAATAGGCTATTTGTTCCCAGGGTAATTGGAGATTTCAAATGTCAATAGTCGGTTATGTCCCCTTAGAAAGAGCTCTTCCATGTTGGAGACTGTACTTCGTCGTTCTGTAGCGTCGGGTGTACTTTTACACTGTAGATATCTACACAGAGGAAGGGGCACAGTGTTACATTGTGTAGATATCTACAGACAGAGGAAGGGATACAGTGTTACATTGTAGATATCTACAGACAGAGGAAGGGGCACAGTATTACATAGCAAATATCTACACACAGAGGAAGGGGCATAGTGTTACATTGTAGATATCCACACAGAGGAAGGGGTACAGTGTTACATTGTAGATATCTACACAGAGGAAGGGGCACAGTGTTACATTGTAGATATCTACACAGAGGAAGGGGCACAGTGTTACATTGTAGATATCTACACAGAGGAAGGGGTACAGTGTTACATTGTAGATATCTACACAGAGGAAGGGGCACAGTGTTACATTGTAGATATCTACAGACAGAGGAAGGGGCACAGTTTTACATTGTGTAGATATCTACAGAGGAAGAGGCACAGTGTTACATTGTGTAGATATCTACAGACAGAGTAAGAGGCACAGTGTTACATTGTAGATATCTACACAGAGGAAGGGGCACAGTGTTACATTGCGTAGATATCTACAGAGGAAGAGGCACAGTGTTACATTGTAGATATCCACACAGAGGAAGGGGCACATTGTTACATTGTAGATATCTACAGACAGACTGACTGAGTTTAGTTTTACGCCACTTTAAGCAATATTCCAGCAATATCACGGCGGGGGACACCAGAAATGGGCTTCACACATTGTGCCCATGTGGGGATTCGAACCCGGGTCTTCGGCGTGACGAGCCAACGCTTTAACCATTAGGCTACCCCACCGCCCCCTACAGACAGAGGAAGGGGCACAGTGTTACATTGTAGATATCTACAAAGGAAGAGGCACAGTGTTACATTGTAGATATCCACACAGAGGAAGGGGCATATTGTTACATTGTAGATATCTACAAACAGAGGAAGGGGCACAGTGTTACATTGTGTAGATATCTACAGACAGAGGAAGGGATACAGTGTTACATTGTAGATATCTACAGACAGAGGAAGGGGCACAGTGTTACATTGTGTAGATATCTACAGACAGAGGAAGGGATACAGTGGTACATTGTAGATATCTACAGACAGAGGAAGGGGCACAGTGTTACATTGTGTAGATATCTACAGACAGAGGAAGGGATACAGTGTTACATTGTAGATATCTACAGACAGGGGAAGGGGCACAGTGTTACATTGTGTAGATATCTACAGACAGAGGAAGGGGCACAGTGTTACATTGTGTAGATATCTACAGACAGAGGAAGGGATACAGTGTTACATTGTAGATATCTACAGACAGAGGAATGGGCACATTGTTACATTGTGTAAATATCTACAGAGTAAGGGGCACAGTGTTAGATTGTGTAGATATCTACAAAGAGGAAAGGGGACAGTGTTACATTGTAGATATCTACACAGACTTATACCTGCAATTATCTACAGTGTGTAAAATTTATTGCGATTTACAGCGGCGTGCATGTCTGAGTGCGTGCGTGCGTGCGTGAGCGCGTGCGTATATCTGCTTGTCGTGATCCGCATATATATAGAGGTGTATCTGCGTACGCATATGTGTGCTTGCAGTGATCCCAACTTTATACCCGTATAGAGATCATTGCCCATATGTAGCCACGCGTGAAGTACTTGTAGTGATCCGGGATTATGCCAGTTTTACAGTGTTATCTCGCTAAGATACCGTACAATGTTTGAATACCCGAATCAGATGACGGGCCGACCAGTCCTTGATACAGATAGCGTAAAGGAGCACAGTTATCAGGCGGGGATCCAACCCCGAACTTCCAGTCTCCCGGCTGACGATCTGTCCACTAGACCAAGAAGTCAGTTAAAGTTAAGAGCGTTCAAAGAGTTAAAGTCTCCGAGGTTTAACTGGCGGCGTAAAGATGCAGATTAACTACATGTACTACACGTGTCGGACATGACGGTGAGACGTTTGCTTCTTTAGAATTTGATTTCCGCTTCTGCCCAATATTCTCTTTGCACAATTTCGAGTCTTGTAATTCTTTCCACCCAGCCTGTAAACAAATCTCGAAAAAAGCGCCATATGAAATTAACATTTTTTTTGTCCTTAAAAAAATCGCAACCCAAGCAGCTTGTTTCTATCAATGTAATTTTCTTTTTGTCACACTTGCAATATATCATTACGTATTTCATCAATTTGGATCAGTATGTACGCTTGAAGAGGGTTCTAACGGGATCGGGTTGTGAGGCTCGCTGATTTGGTTGATGGATGTAATTATGTTCCAGTTGCGTAGATCGATGAGCATGATATTAACATAGTCTGGCTCAGATTTGATTATTTACCGACATATAGACAGAATATTACCATTTAACAACAAACAAACCAGCAAAAAGTACGAAAAAACTCTGTAAAACCATGTATGGGCCATTGAAGGACATGTTAACTCACTTTGTGATTCAAGCTTCATATAACAGTTCTTTTATACACCTGAGTCTGCTTTCACTGAATCATAGTCTATCAGTTTCTGCTTGAACCTTTTTAGTTTTCCAGGTTGCCTAGCAACCGTGTTGAAACGATACATTTATGATCATTTACTTCAAGAGAATTGATTTTCACCTCCAGGTCTAACAAGAATTCTCGAACTGTCCGCAGTAGGTCTCTCGTGGTGGTACGTCTTCTTTCACTGATGCCGCAGATCGTTTTACCCGCTGTCGTTATCTGTCATTGTGTCGTTGTGGCCTCTGACGTTGCAGTTTGTACATATTGCCCTGTCACCCCGTGAACTCGGCGAGAGCAGGAACGTCACTGGCATGACGTCTACTATAATGGCATTCCATCTTGGCGGTACTCTCTGCCTGTCAGCGCGTCTCGGGGGAAATCTCAAACGTGCTCTTGGCATAATTGCCGAATCTCACTTCTCTGATTAAGCTGTCTTCCCACGGATGATAAGCATCGTAGTCTCTATCATTTCAGAGTTTTCTGGGTCATAAAATTCTGTTTGAGTGTTATTTCTGCTTTGGCACAGTGTCAGGCAACAGGTGGTTAATAACACGAACACCGTCGACTTCCGATGACTGGCTATAAGCCATGTCTCAGAGTGAGTTTGGATTTACGCTGCTTTTAGCAATATTTCAGCAATATCAATGCTGGGAACACCAGAAAAGGGCTTCACACATTGTACCCATGTGGGAAATCGTAAGTGGGTCTTCAGCCTGACGAGCGAACGGCTTAGCCACTAGGATACCCCACCATCCCCCATGTCTCAGAGCTTGGAGAGACGATTTCAGTCTATCCCAAGAAGAGAGTCACGGGATATTCTAACCCAGATTCAATCGGACATAAGTTAAGAGAAACTGGTATAACGTCTTGACACATGTCATCGGTTCCCAGTTGCGCAGATCGTTGCTCATGCTGTTGATCACTGGATTGTCTGGTCCAGACTCGATTATTTACATACCGCCGCCATATAGCTGGAATATTGCTGAATGTGGCGTAAAACTAAACGCACTCACTAGCAGTCACGGTCAAGAACTTTTCGCATAAACTGATGTACGTCAGAGCACGCATGCGCGTGTGCGTGGTCGTATCTACTCGCCCACCGGTTTCCGGATTGATCGTGCTATCTTACCGACACATAATACCCTAGTGTACAATGGATATCCCGAACACACTACTCCTTTTAAAACATATTGAAGTGTTAGTCAGTGAGTAAGGTCTTACGCCGCTTGTACCAATATTCCAGCGCAAAATCATGACGGGAGACACCAGAAATAGGCTTCACACATGGTACCCACACATGGAATCGAACCCAGTTATTCGCCGGGACGAGCGAATGCGTTAACCATTGGACTACCCCACCACAGCCACACTAAAGTCTTCAGTCTGAACCATCCAGATACTATACTGGACAAAAATAGTTAGGGATATATGTCAATTATGAAATTATGAATAATATATATTCATTGACACTGATAAAATATAAATCATGAAAATACCAATATCCCTATTTTGTCCAGTATATTTCTACCCAGTTAACAACTACCTTTTAACAATAACAACGTGTTACTCGAAATCACGTGTTTGAATGTTACGCGTACAGGCTCACCCTTTTCCTAAAAGATGCGTCCGCATTTTTTCATGCTTTCTCCGAGAAGGTCCTCCCTTGTTTTACCCAGTGGATACAGGGGTTAGACAGATACTTGCAGGCAACAGTTTTGAGATGTTGTAGTTTTCAGTTTCTCAAAATCAAAATGATATTTTTACAGAATACAACAATGTAGACCTATTTTTCTATTGATAAGCGTCAGTGCAATTGGTCTTTTGGATATGATATAACTAACCTAAGATATCTTCAGTTAAAAAGCCAGTCATACAGATGATACTTTCATTGTTCAGTTTAATTGCTAATTGTTCATGACATGGTGCTGATAGTCCATGACATGTTATTTAATGATTTCACAACTTAGTTTTGTCCCTAAATTTTGGAATCAACGGATAACAGAAAACACAATTTAGTGAATAAGTGGATGAGTGACTAGGTGGTGGATGAGTTAATGAGTGATTTAGTGGTTGAATAGTTGAGTGATTTAGTGATTGAATAGTTGAGTGATTTAGTGATTGAATAGTTGAGTGATTTACTGATTGAATAGTTGAGTGGTTTAGTGATTGAATAGTTGAGTGATTGAATAGTTGAGTGATTGAATAGCTGAGTGATTGAATAGTTGAGTGATTGAATAGTTGAGTGATTTAGTGATTGAATAGTTGAGTGATTTAGTGATTGAATAGTTGAGTGATTTAGTGATTGAATAGTTGAGTGATTGAATAGTTGAGTGATTTAGTGATTGAATAGTTGAGTGATTTAGTGATTGAATAGTTGAGTGATTTAGTGATTGAATAGTTGAGTGATTTAGTGATTGAATAGTTGAGTGATTCAGTGATTGAATAGTTGAGTGATTGAATAGTTGAGTGATTTAGTGATTGGATAGTTGAGTGATTTAGTGATTGAATAGTTGAGTGATTGAATAGTTGAGTGATTTAGTGATTGAATAGTTGAGTGATTGAATAGTTGAGTGATTTAGTGATTGGATAGTTGAGTGATTGAATAGTTGAGTGATTTAGTGAATGAACAGTTGAGTGATTGAATAGTTGAGTGATTTAGTGGTTGAGCAGTTGAGTGATTTAGTGGTTGAATGATTTAGTGGTTGAGCAGTTGAGCGCTTTAGTGGTTGAGTGATTTAGTGGTTGAGCAGTTAAGTGATTTAGTGGTTGAGTGATTTAGTGGTTGAGCAGTTAAGTGATATAGTTGTTGATTGATTTAGTAGTTGAGTGGTTGATTTAGTGGTTGAGCAGTGTTAAGTGATTGATTTAGTAGTTGTTAAGTGATTTAGTGGTTGAGCAGTTAAGTGATTTAGTGGTTGAATGATTTTGTGGTTGAGCAGTTAAGTGATTTAGTGGTTAGTGGTTGCAAGTGATTTAGTGGTTGAGCAGTTAGTGAAGTGATTTAGTGGTTGAATGATTTAGTGGTTGAGTTGATTTTAGCGGTTGAGCAGTTAAGTGATATAGTGGTTGAATGATTTAGTGGTTGAGTGATTTAGTGTTTAGTGGTTGAGCAGTTAAGTGATATAGTGGTTGAGTGATTTAGTTAATGAGCATTTGACTGATTTAGTGGTTGAGTGATTTAGTAAATGTGAATAAGTGGATGAGTGACTAGGTGGTGGATGAGTTAATGAGTGGTTTAGTGATTGAATAGTTGAGTGATTGAATAGTTGAGTGATTTAGTGATTGAATAGTTGAGTGATTTACTGATTGAATAGTTGAGTGATTGAATAGTTGAGTGATTTAGTGATTGAATAGTTGAGTGATTGAATAGTTGAGTGATTTAGTGATGGAATAGTTGAATGATTTAGTGGTTGAGCAGTTAAGGGATATAGTGGTTGAGTGATTTAGTGGTTGAGCAGTTGAGTGATATAGTGGTTGAGTGATTTAGTGGTTGAGCAGTTAAGTGATATAGTGGTTGAATGATTTAGTGGTTGAGCAGTTGATATAGCAGTTGAGTGATGTTTTAGTGGTTGATTGATTTAGTGGTTGAGCAGTTAAGTGATTTAGTGGTTGAGTGATTTAGTGGTTGAGCAGTTAAGTGATTTAGTGGTTGAATGATTGATTTAGTGGTTGAGCAGTTGAATGATTTAGTGGTTGAATAATGATTTAGTGGTTGAGCAGTTAAGTGATTTAGTGGTTGAGTGATTTAGTGGTTGAGCAGTTAAGTGATATAGTGGTTGAGTGATTTAGTGGTTGAGCAGTTAAGTGATATAGTGGTTGAATAATGTAGTGGTTGAGCAGTTGAGTGATTTAGTGGTTGAGTGATTTAGTGGTTGACCAGTTGGGTGATGTAGTAGTTGAGTGATTTAGTGGTTGAGTGATTTAGTGGTTGAGCAGTTCAGTGATATAGTGGTTGAGTGATTTAGTTAATGAGCATTTGACTGATTTAGTGGTTGAGTGATTTAGTAAATGTGAATAAGTGGATGAGTGACTAGGTGGTGGATGAGTTAATGAGTGGTTTAGTGATTGAATAGTTGAGTGATTGAATAGTTGAGTGATTTAGTGATTGAATAGTTGAGTGATTTACTGATTGAATAGTTGAGTGATTGAATAGTTGAGTGATTTAGTGATTGAATAGTTGAGTGATTGAATAGTTGAGTGATTTAGTGATGGAATAGTTGAATGATTTAGTGGTTGAGCAGTTAAGGGATATAGTGGTTGAGTGATTTAGTGGTTGAGCAGTTGAGTGATATAGTGGTTGAGTGATTTAGTGGTTGAGCAGTTAAGTGATATAGTGGTTGAATGATTTAGTGGTTGAGCAGTTGGGTGATGTAGTGGTTGATTGATTTAGTGGTTGAGCAGTTAAGTGATTTAGTGGTTGAGTGATTTAGTGGTTGAGCAGTTAAGTGATATAGTGGTTAAATGATTTAGTGGTTGAGCAGTTAAGTGATTTAGTGGTTGAGTGATTTAGTGGTTGAGCAGTTAAGTGATATAGTGGTTGAGTGATTTAGTGGTTGAGCAGTTAAGTGATATAGTGGTTGAGTGATTTAGTTAATGAGCATTTGACTGATTTAGTGGTTGAGTGATTTAGTAAATGTGAATAAGTGGATGAGTGACTAGGTGGTGGATGAGTTAATATAGTGGTTTAGTGATTGAATAGTTGCAGTTGATTGATATAGTGATTTAGTGATTGAATAGTTAGTTGAAGTGATTTACTGATTGAATAGTGAGCAGTTGAGTGATTTAGTGGTTTAGTGATTGAGTGGTTGAGTGAGATTTAGATTGAATGGAATAGTTGAATGATTTAGTGGTTGAGCAGTTAAGTGATTTAGTGGTTGAGTGATTTAGTGGTTGAGCAGTTGAGTGATATAGTGGTTGAAGTGATTTAGTGGTTGAGCAGTTGAGTGATTTAGTGGTTTAGTTGAGTGATTTAGTGGTTGTTGAGTGATTTAGTGATTGAACAGTTGAGTGATTGAGATAGTGGTTGAGTTGATTTGATTTAGTGGTTGAGCAGTTAAGTGGTTGAGCAGTTGATTGATTTAGTGGTTGAGTGATTTAGTGGTTGAGCAGTTAAGTGATATAGTGGTTGAGTGATTTAGTGGTTGAGCAGTTGATATAAGTGATTTAGTGGTTGAGTGATTTAGTGGTTGAGCAGCAGTTAAGTGATATAGTGGTTGAATGATTTAGTGGTTGAGCAGTTAAGTGATTTAGTGGTTGAGTGATTTAGTGGTTGAGCAGTTAAGTGATATAGTGGTTGATTGATTTAGTGGTTGAGCAGTTAAGTGATTTAGTGGTTGATTGATTTAGTGGTTGAGCAGTTAAGTGATTTAGTGGTTGAGTGATTTAGTGGTTGAGCAGTTAAGTGATATAGTGGTTGAATGATTTAGTGGTTGAGCAGTTGAGTGATTTAGTGGTTGAGTGATTTAGTGGTTGAGCAGTTAAAAGTGATTTAGTGGTTGAGTGATTTAGTGGTTGAGCAGTTAAGTGATATAGTGGTTGAGTGATTTAGTGGTTTGAGCAGTGATGATAGTGGTTGTGATTTAGTGGTTGAGCAGTTGAGTGATTTAGTGGTTGATGATTTAGTAGTTGAAGTTGAGTGATGTGATGGTGGTTGGTAGTGGTTGAGTTTGAATTGAAGTTGTTGATTGAGCAGTTGAGTGATTTGAAGTGATTTGAGTGATTTAGTGATTGAATAGTTGAGTGATTTAGTAAATGTGAATAATTGAATAGTTGGAGTGATTTAGTTGATTGAAGCAGTGATTGAATAGTGATTTAGTGGTTGAGCAGATTTATAGTTGATTGAGTGGTTGAGTGATTTAGTGGTTGAGCAGTTAAGTGATATAGTGGTTGAGTGATTTAGTGGTTGAGCAGTTAAGTGATATAGTGGTTGATTGATTTAGTGGTTGAGCAGTTGAGTGATATAGTGGTTGAGTGATTTAGTGGTTGAGCAGTTAAGTGATTTAGTGGTTGAGTGATTTAGTGGTTGAGCAGTTAAGTGATATAGTGGTTGATTGATTTAGTGGTTGAGCAGTTAAGTGATTTAGTGGTTGAGTGATTTAGTGGTTGAGCAGTTAAGTGATTTAGTGGTTGAGTGATTTAGTGGTTGAGCAGTTAAGTGATTTAGTGGTTGAGTGAGTGGTTGAGCAGTTAAGTGATTTAGTGGTTGAGATTTAGTTAAGTTGATGATTTAGTGGTTGAGTGATTTAGTAGTGGTTGAGCAGTTAAGTGATTTAGTGGTTAAGTGATTTAGTGGTTGAGCAGTTAAGTGATTTAGTGGTTGAGTGATTTAGTGATTTTGAGCAGTTGAGTGATTTAGTGGTTGATTTAGTTTTAGAGCAGTTGAGTGATTTAGTGGTTGAGCAGTTAAGTGATATAGTGGTTGAATGATTTAGTGGTTGAGCAGTTGAGTGATATAGTGGTTGAATTATGTAGTGGTTGAGCAGTTGAGTGATTTAGTGGTTGAGTGATTTAGTGGTTGACCAGTTGGGTGATGTAGTGGTTGAGTGATTTAGTTAATGAGCATTTGACTGATTTAGTGGTTGAGTGATTTAGTAAATGTGAATAAGTGGATGAGTGACTAGGTGGTGGATGAGTTAATGAGTGGTTTAGTGATTGAATAGTTGAGTGATTGAATAGTTGAGTGATTTACTGATTGAATAGTTGATTGAATAGTTGAGTGATATAGTGATTGAATAGTTGAGTGATTGAATAGTTGAGTGATTTAGTGATGGAATAGTTGAATGATTTAGTGGTTGAGCAGTTGAGTGATATAGTGGTTGAGTGATTTAGTGGTTGAGCAGTTAAGTGATATAGTGGTTGAATGATTTAGTGGTTGAGCAGTTAAGTGATTTAGTGGTTGATTGATTTAGTGGTTGAGCAGTTAAGTGATTTAGTGGTTGAGTGATTTAGTGGTTGAGCAGTTAGTGGTTGATTTAGTGGTTGAATGATTTAGTGGTTGAGCAGTTAAAGGATTTAGTGGTTGAGTGATTTAGTGGTTGAGCAGTTAAGTGATATAGTGGTTGATTGATTTAGTGGTTGAGCAGTTGAGTGATTTAGTGGTTAAGTGATTTAGTTGTTGAGCAGTTGAGTGTTAAAGTGGTTGAGTGATTTAGTGGTTGAGCAGTTGAGTGATTTAGTGGTTGAGTGATTTAGTGGTTGAGCAGTTGATTGGTATAGTGGTTGATTGATTTAGTGGTTGAGCAGTTGAGTGATTTAGTGGTTGAGTGATTTAGTGGTTGAGCAGTTAAGTGATAAAGTGGTTGATTGATTTAGTGGTTGAGCAGTTGAGTGATTTAGTGGTTGAGTGATTTAGTGGTTGAGCAGTTAAGTGATATAGTGGTTGAATGATTTAGTGGTTGAGCAGTTAAGTGATTTAGTGGTTGAGTGATTTAGTGGTTGAGCAGTTAAGTGATTTAGTGGTTGAGTGATTTAGTGGTTGAGCAGTTAAGTGATATAGTGGTTGAATGATTTAGTGGTTGAGCAGTTGAGTGATTTAGTGGCTGAGTGGTTTATTGATTGAGTGATTGGGTGATCGAGTGATTGAGTGATTGAGTGGTTATTGATTGAATGGTATATCGATTGAACGATTGAGCGTTTGAGTGGTTTAGTGACTGGGTGTTTTAGTGGTTTGTTGATTGAGTGGTTCAGTAATTTAGTTATTGAATGATTGAGTGGTTGAGTGAATTAGTAAAAGAGTGGTTTAGCGATTTAGTGAAAGAATGATTAAGTAGGTGGGGGAGTGAGTGAACACGGCCGACATGAGTCACTGGTACCCACTGATTCTTATACCTTCAAACCGAGGCACGGCTGGACATCACAGTGTGTAACGAAACATCTGTTACAATTCCCGAAGTGTGAGCCCATTGTTCTATAGGTCGATTCCAAAGCAACTATGATATATTAATATATGAAGAGGGACAGAAATCGTACACGTGAATGTCTATGCAAAATATTTATCCTTATTTTGTTGAATATGTACTCAGAGAAAGTAAACCATAGTAGGATACGTCATTATAGCAAATGATGTCATGTGATATGTTTGTATATCAGGGGCGGTGGGGTAGTCTAGTTGTTAAAGCGTTGGCTCGTCACGCCGAAGACCAGGGTTCGAATCCCCACATGGGTACAATGAGTGAAGCCCATTCTGGTGTCCCCCGCCGTGATATTGCTGGAATATTGCTAAAAGCGGCGTAAAACCAAACTAAGTCAGTCAGTCAGTTGTATATCATGTCATGTTTCGAACAACTACGAGGTAATTCGAGGCACATTGTTACGTTTCTTGTGCATCTACTGTCAATATTCTCCAATATTCTTTGAAATAATTTGAACACATAGGATTGGTAGGTTGGTTTGTTGTTTAACGCTGATTCCATCCCGGATCTTCAGGCGTCGACCACATAGGAAGGCTGTAAAAGTGTACGCACGTATGTTTGCACGTCGAGGACATGCATGTTACTGGCACAGTGACATTCAATTAGTGACGACCCGTGAAGGTCCGGGTTAGAATATTGATCTTCAGTAACCCATGCTTGTCGTAAGAGGCGACTAACGTATCGGGTGGTCAGGCTCGCTGACTTGGTTGACACATGTCATCCGTTCCCAATTGCGCATATCGATGCTCCTGCTGTTGATCACTGGATTGTCTGGTCCAGACTCGATTATTTACAGACCGCCGCCATATAGCTGGAATATTGCTGAGTGCGGCGTAAAACTAAACTCACTCACTCACGCAATAAATGACAGATTATTTGTGGTTTACCGCCACGCCACACACAGCTATATTCCAGTGACAGTAATGGTTATGTCAACGCACATGCCGTCCCGCGTATGATCCCTGAAACCGTTCAATTTACCCCCAGGGTGGTGTGGGATGACTCTGACACTATATTGGGTTTATTGGACTTTTCAAAACGGCAAATGATTATACTGCCTCAGTGCCCCTATACAATATTTGAATAGGTATGTCGTTTCTGTTTATTTCTATTTTTTTTGAAAATCGACTGTATGCTATCTTGTAATCCTAGCTTGCTATGGTTTCTGTTAAAAGAGTGAGAGTGAATGAGTTTTGTTTCACGCCGCTTTTAACAATATTCCAGCAATATCATGGTAGACACCAGAAATGGGCTTCACACATTGTACCCATGTGGGGAATCGAACCAGGGTTTTTAGCGTGACGAGCGAACGTTTTAACCACTAGGCTACCCCACTGCCCTTCAGTTAATAGCATTTATCATCCAAAACTGTGTTCCACAGGAGATATCGCTTGTGTGAGATCAAACGATATCTCCTAGGAGATATCGTTTTGACAGTAGATTTTGTACAATGCCCTGACAATGTGATGACGTCATGTACTTGATGACGTCACAATGCTATGACATCGCTGCACTGCAAGTCTAATGGCAGTACCATGTTCAGAGATGTACATTTTTCATTGAAAATTAATGAAGAGTGATTTTGAATGATAAATAGAATCTCACCCTCGTGTCTTCTGATATCAAATATATCAACACTCGTTGATAAAGTAAAAATATCCTCGGCAAGCCTCGGATATTTGTAACTTTATCAACTCGTGTTGATATAATTGATATCAGAAGACACTTGGGTGAGATTCTCTATGTCTTCCATATTGAGTTATATTTAATAACCTCGCAATCCGCCATATTCCAAATGAACGGCGGTATGTACGTAATCGAGACCAGAAAATCCAGTGATTAGCATTATGAGTGAGTTAAAATTATTGTTGCTTTCATCCATACAGCAAGATTGATGTAATACTCCATCGCTAACACGCCATCAACAACGTCACTGCGCATGACTGTCCGATAACTCTGCCACAATCACAGACTGCTGGGAACCAGTTTTCGCACCCGGAAGTCCACACTGGTCTTTATTGACACCCTGTTACAAATGGCCTCATCAGCATGTGCCCCGAGAAAGGAAAAGACAATTCAAACACAAACATATGTAAGTAATAACTTTTATTCATTTATTCCACTGCTCCAGGGTCTGCCGAAACCCGCAACTCAATGTACCCTGCAAGGAACTTAAACTCCATGCATCGCGTACTGAGTAAGGAGATTAAGGAACAGGCTGGAAGACCGCGAGAAACAAGAGAATAAAATTATAAAATGAAAATTGCCATCACACTTCCATTTCATAACAATAATGTAAACGTGAAAATCAATTTAATGAAATATTTATTTAACTATAAATGTTCCTACTGGCCTGTACAAACTGACGGAACAACATACCAACACTTGGCAGGGATACACTTTCGGAACTGATCGGTTAACATCGGTTGTTTCCGTATTCGGGTCAATACTGGCGACGAAGTTCGGAAATCTCAAGAGTACATACCACACATTGCATCATTGCAGAGTTTTGTGTAATATTTGTAATACTGGCTTTTACATGTACTCTAAGTATTGTTAGCATAAACAAAACCATTTCTAGTTTAGAAGTGATAAAAATCAACATGGCAGTCCTATACCCCGGTAATCTATTTCGAGGTCGATCACAATGAGTGTGTAAGTGAGTTTGGTTTTACGCCGCTTTTAGCAATATTCCAGCAATATCACGGCGGGGGACACCAGAAATGGGCTTCACACATTGTACCCATGTAGGGAATCGAACCCGGGTCTTCGGCGAGACGAGCGAACGCTTTAACCACGAGGCTACCTCTCGATCGCAATAATGTGATCACTGGAACAGTTTTGCAGTGTTCGAAGAGGTCCTGTAATTATTGATTATCGCTTGGATGTAACTGACCAGTTCCGGGTGTGTCATCCCGCGAGTGTACAGTATAGTAACATAGCCCTAGAGGCACAGAGATGGCCTCAGGGGTATACATGTCACCCTCAGCCGTCTCGCGTCATCGTACAAACTGTGTAAAATATAACAGCAAATATCACCTTGGTTACTGGACTAGTGGAGGACTTCGTGGAGTTTTGGCCAGTGAGGCGGATCAAATTGTATTTTGAGATATTTTGTACGATGATACGAAACGACCCCCTTCTATTCAACTCCTTCCAAATCCTTCAAATCTATGTTAAATGAACGTTGAATATTGGATCAAACTTAACCTCACCGATAATAATAAGACACTCTGTATTCCCCTTTTACAGGATTCCGAGTGTAGGGAAAACCCCATTACAGGGAATTCCCCACAATGGCGATTCCAGAAATAACCATGTAGGAGATTCCCCATACCGAGATTATCCTCATTCACGGATTCCCGTCCAGGAAAGACGAGTTTCCCTCGAAAAGAAAGAACTTTTGAGTTAACTGCTAGAACAAAGTAGATACACTATGAGGATATTTTGTATTTAAAATATGACTGGAAAAGTAATGAAAATATTGAATTTATATTGCAATTATTGTACATAGTAATTTCCAACATATCAACTGCACGGATTTCGATCACTCATATATATCTAATGTGCCTACCGCACTCGCCCCATTCAATACCATTACATATCTATGACGTCAGACTTATTCCCTGCACGTGGTGGTGTCACTGACACAATATGTATCAAGACAACAACTTTTGATAACTGATATGATGATATTGTCATGTGTCATGGAATGATATGATAAAGAAATACCAAAACAGTTATAATTCTGAAATGACAAACACGTTGAGAACAAGTCACTTCACCCCCACGATTCAGGTACGTAGAAACGTGGGTATGATAGGTAAAACTGGAATGAAAATACGTAAAACAAACGTGACACTGTATGTACTGTTGCATGTCACTGAGAACCTCAAATCTGAGGGTTATCACATTCCATATCTGTACGACACGTGACGTGGTCACGTGACATCGGACGCCTTCGGGGCTATTCCGCCAATAACCCGAATAACATTCGATCGTAGAATAAGCAGTGGGAGAAGTATAAATGGCGATTTAAAAGTCGTTTCACCATCTCGTTAATGACAAGGCCTGCAAGATTAGGGCAACAGAAACGCTGACGGTTTTTGTCTAATTGGCAGAGCTCGGCACTTCCGGGTTTAGAGGCTATTGGTTGTGAAGATACGATTCAGCAAATTAGAAACGAAGCCAGGATTCACAGACCTCCATAAGCAGGATCATGCGTCTTATATCAGCATGTCACAGTAACAAAACGTTTGGAGACAGCATGGATAAATAATCTTATTCGTAATATCTCATTCTCGACGTTCACTACTTTTAGTATGCTGCATTGTGTAGTTAACAAATCCGTTGTCGGTTTCAAGATCATGTAACGACCCGTTTGGATCCAATTTTGAGGTAGGAACACAATGTGTCATAGTAGACTCCAATTATTTCCAAATTGGATAATTTTAAGATAATTTTGGACAAATAGTGACATGTTTTTTTCATAACTCTTCTCTTATTTCGTACAACATCTGATGTGTTCTTCAGTTCCTGCATAAGTTTGAGATCGATATCGGTTACATGGGGCATGGGAAGCCTGGGTTTGATTCCCACATGGACACAATGTGAACATGATAATCATTCCCCGAGGGCCGCTGTGAGGCTGCTCGACTAGCTCTACGCGTGGACTAGCCAAGTTGCTCGACTAGTACTACATGCGGACTAGCCAAGTTGCTCGACTAGTACTACACGCGGACTAGCCAAGTTGCTCCACTAGTACTACGCGTGGACTAGCCCAGCAGCTCGACTAGTACTACACGCGGACTAGCCAAGTTGCTCGACTAGTACTACGCGTGGACTAGCCCAGCAGCTCGACTAGTACTACACGCGGACTAGCCCAGCAGCTCGACTAGTACTACACGTGGACTAGCCAAGTTGCTCGACTAGTACTACACGTGGACTAGCCCAGCAGCTCGACTAGTACTACAGTCTAACCCAGTCTCCCAAATAACAATAATCTACTATGCTTATGTTGGGACAATTTAACTTTATGCACAGCCAACGGTCGCATAACATCACTGATGAAAGTAGCAATATATATTCTAAATCCAATAAACATGCGTATATTTAAAGGTTATTCCGCGAGTGTGTGTTGAGAAGGTTAACAATCTTTATAAAGAATAACCATTGTATTTCGTGAATCCTGGCTATAAGGTGTTATAACCTACTTATCGCGCAGTGACGTATCATCATTCGTTTTACAGTTCACTTTCCTTCAAAAGAACCTCTGATAATTCAGTGTGTTAACCGAAATCCTCTTTTATTTGAGAGCCAAACGTTATTTAATAAGTTTACTATGTCATATCCCCCTAAGCTGAAGGCGGATGTTTCATGGCTAATTTTACAGATTTCACAAAATGCATGAATATCTATTCAGCATAAAACTATCAATAAACAGCGCCACATTTCTTTAAATGCTATTTTGGTTCTAAATTGCATCTTAAAAAGGAAGCTGTTCTCCTCTTGCATTGAGCTCGACCCTCACCTTGACACTGGTAGTCACGTGGCTCACCCTCACGTGGCATATCTGTCCAATCACATTCAACACTGAGAACACAATGTGGGACAGTTTTGTATTGCAGTGGATATGAACTTTGCGGTGACGTCACGACCATTGCTTTTTCTCACGGATTATTTGCCTTGTCGACATTTCTTTGGTTTTATCCTGTGGAGCTGTATCCAATCAATGCACGGCCTGCACTGAAATATATACATTGATGTACAAAGGTGTTAAGAAGTTCTGATGTCATCACATGTCTGTTCGTGGCTACGTTGCTCACAATGTTGGATTAAAAACTCAATTTAGTCATCATATAACATTCCGCGTTTTGAGCAGAAATATTCGACTATACTCACAACCACAGCTAGTGCATTCTAGTTGGAGACGAGTAGTCTACCCTTGCACACACTCACCGCTCGATGGCGCTGGGAGAGCCTTTCGCAGTGATATGGAGCAAAGGGAGAGAACCCATCAATGGTCAGTTGGTACTCTCGCACTTTGAAGATAGGTAATTGTTCAAGGGGAACGACTCTTTGTATCTTTCAGAAGGGAGCTTCCGCCTTCGTTTGTGGAATAATGAGATGGAGCACAAGGTCCTCTAGAAGTGGAAGATTAATTGTTCAATCCCTGAAATCTCAGAAAAGGCTTCTGAAAGACTGGTCCCTTAATGTGATGTGCATCGAAGTTAGAGCAGCAGAAATTTCCATCACAATCAAACGTTCTCATAGGTTGCCAGGGCAACATGGACCTGGCGCCCAGGTAGTGGAATCATCTCCCTTGACACTATAGCTACTCGTGCCATGTCCTTCACAGCAGACGATGCACTGGCATTCAAAGATGCTTTACCCAGACCTAGTGTTTTGATCAAAGATTCAAAAAACAGGGCCCGGAGCTTCATACTCTCACGATCCTTCCGTCCCTGTCATCATATGATCGACTCCCTGTTAACAGGTGCGTGTTTGTCCTGTTGCTTCTCGTCACCAGACCCAGTACTCGCCACGCTGTCACTCTGGCAAATATGCATCTCCAGTTCTGTCAAGCGATTCTCCACGTCCCACTGTTGCTGGTTTAGCTTCACAGTCAGAGCTGAGTTCTCACTCTCCAACTGGGCGAGTCTCTCTCTCAACCTGGATATCTCCTTGAGCAAAATTTCAGCTTGGGTATCTGTTTGTCTACATGGCGACCCTATGCTCACTGGACTAATGCTAGCGGTCATAGGAGACATCGCCATGGGGGAATGGGTTTGCAGGGGGTGTTGGATGTGGTGAGGGGGGACGAGACTGGACTGAGATGCCCCCAGACTGTTAGGGGTGGTCAGGATCATGCTTGGGGAGGGAGGGCTGTAGACAGGGGGTGCTGAGAAAGGCGTCAGGTACGCCATTTGGGGCTGGTTGACATATGGGTAGTTTTGAGGAAGGGTGTTCAAGTTCCCCTGGTAGTGGGCGTGTGCCCGCTGGTAATGGTCGGACATAGTCGGAGGTGTATTGGCACTGACGGTGGAGATTCCCGCCACAGAGAACTTGGTTTGTCGAGGCGACGGTGGAGGACTGAATGGACTTTTGGCTGATTCCGTGACAACTGGCGATCTCTGTGGCGGCGATGCACTGGCGTACGACGTCATACTCGATATTGTCATTGATGTGGTCATATTGCACACAACCTGCTGCGCTGATTCCAGCGACTCGTTTCTTTCGTGGTCGTCGCAGTGAGCGATGATGTTGTCCTCGCTGCGAGACGCTGGACCCATACCTCCCCCGTAGTCTGCACCGTACTGGTCGTGTCTCTCCTCCGTGCTGTTGTGGGCGGGGAGCCCGGCAGGGAGGGTGTGGTGGCGGTGCACAAGCATCGTCTCCAGCGGGACCTTGCCGGCTGATTCCACAAGGCCAGGCGTGCTCTTACTCCTAGACATTGCAACTGAAACAATAAAGGTGAAGGTCAACAAATGTGAAGATCAACAAAGGTAAAAGTGAACAAAGGTGAAGGTCAACAAATCTTCATCCTTAGTCTATCGTATTTCCATCATGATAAATACCCTTGAGCAGTTCGCCACCATAGGTTCCTGTCGAGTGCGGCGTCATTATCTCAACCCCTTCATCTAGAGTTTCGCATTAGAGTATTCTAACGGGATCGGGTGGTCAGGCTCACTGACTTAGTTGACACGTGTCATCGTATCCCATTTGCGTAGACTGATACTCTTGTTGTTGATCACTGGATTATCTGGTCAAGACTAGATTATTTAAAGACAGCCGCCATATAGCTGGCGTTAATACACAAACCAACCAACCCGCCAACCAATCATGAGAGTAATTTTACGTCGTGCCATTCGTATCGGGCTTCAAACGGGCTTCAAATTATAGCGATTCTGCCAAGGGTATTCATTAATCGACGAGTAACACATTGGAAAGTCGAATATGGCTCGGCTGTAAAAACATAAATTAAATAAATATTTAATATCTCATAACCCTGAATATTTAATTGCCATTGAGGACACCAGGAAATGACAGAGCACGTGATGAGGCAATGCGTCAAAGAAAACATATAATGTTGAAAAAATTAATTGAGTAATTAATATAACGCGGTTTTGCTGGAGACGCTGAAAAAGTGTTTGGTCCAGAATCTATTTGTGGTGGTCTTGGGCCTAGCGGACTACAGCAGAGACAATATCAAAGGCTGTGCTGACAAACCCACGGTCATAGGATTCTGGTTCAAGCAAGGGATTAAACTCTTCAGATTGATAATAATAATGAAAATATTTGTAACGCGCCTCTTCCAGGCTATCATTTTGCTCAAAGCGCACAATCTGATTATTATTACCCCGGGTAACCCAAGCTGCCTGTTAGGCGCTAGAAGGTTATGGTCACATGACTTTATCCAACCGGGTACCCATTTTCTGCTGGGTGAACAGAGGCAATTGTGAATAAACCCACTTGCCTCTAAGGTGAGACCACATGTATCACATATGCTTCGTTGTGGGGCAGAAATGAAGTCCTAGAAATCTCAGGATTCAAGCTGTCACACACTGTCACCCATCCAAGGACCCTCCGCACCCAACCTTGCTTAACTGATGTGTGTCTGAGCTCTATGCACAGGACCACACGCCACCATAATAGCAAGGCCACCCGTTTAACTTGTATATGATAGCAAATAGTTTGTGATAATGATGCTCAATGTGGCTGTATATATGATATAGTGAACAAATATATGATGTTTATAATGATATATGACAAGATAGGAAGTAAAGTTTCTAAAAGTATGTGAAAATCGTCTAATTACAAGTCCCCGTGCTAACACGGAAATAAATGAGGATTCCAAGGCCACTGAGCACTTCAATTCTTTCTCCAATCGAAAGGTCAATTCGATTTTGCGTAACACCTAAACCAACCCCGGCGTGAATCTGAGACATGCAGCAAGTTAAACACGCGTGGTTTTGGCTGTAAAGAAAACACACGTTCGTTTGGTGGCTACCACTCCCGGTCGGCAGCTACTAACGCGCTTCATCTAACCAAGCTGCTGAAGCTACAACTTTAATCTTATTTTGAGCAGTATTGACGAGAATCGGTTTATCTAAAAGGTCGACAGAACCTCGATAATATCCCCATAGGAGATCTAACTCACTTACCGCCCGGCATTGGCGTATACCGGATTAGACGATACACCGCCCCACTCCAATCAACACCTTTAAAAACCTATCGTGTTTTCCTAAGTACAAATAACGTTTTCCCAACTGACTTGGGAACAAGGAATTAACCACACTTTGCTGACAGAGAAAACTGTTCCTCGTCCCAACTCTCGAACATGCTAACATGGGCTAAACGTATGTGGCGTTCAGACAAAACGAAGTCTTAAATTAGAAACAGTCTTTTCATATCCATTCTCGTTCGATATATCGGCAGACGAGATAGACTAAAAAACGTGAGCATAGGTTATTTTTTGTTGTAAATTAGATCGCTTTCATGAAACAAATTTTGCGGCGGATGAAAGGAAGATGAGATCTAAACCCACCGTTATAGAGAACTGAGGATAGGGGGAGAGGAAGAACCAGAGATAAGACGTAAGGAGGTTGAGTGCTATTGGGTGAAGGTGTAAGGGGGTTGAGGGCTATTGGATGAAGGTGTATGGGGGTTGAGGGCTATTGGATGAAGGTGTAAGGGGGTTGAGGACTATAGGGTGAAGGTGTATGGGGGTTGAGGACTATTGGGTGAAGGTGTTGAGTGCTATTGGGTGGGGTTGAGGGCTATTGAAGGTGAAGGTGTATAGGGTGAAGGTGTAATATGGGGGTTGAGTGCTATTGGGTGAAGGTGTATGGGGGTTGAATTGGGTGTAAAGGGGTTGAGGGCTAGGGGGTTGAGGACTATGGATGAAGGTGTATGGGGTTGAGGAGCTATTGGGGGTGTATGGGGGAGAGGACTATGTGGGTGAAGGTGTAAGTGGGGGTTGAGGGATTGGGGGGTTGAGGACTATAGAACGAAGGTAAGGGGTTGAGGGGGCTATTGGGTGAGGTGTATAGGGTGAAGGTGTATGGGGGTTGAGGGCTATTGGGTGAAGGTGTATGGGGTTGAGGGCTATTGGATGAAGGTGTTGGGTGAAGGTGTAAGGGGGGGTTGAGGGCTATTGGATGAAGGTGTAAGGGGTTGAGGACTATAGGGTGAAGGTGTATGGGGTTGAGGGCTATTGGGTGAAGGTGTATGGGGGTTGAGGGGCTATTGGGTGAAGGTGTTTGAGGGGGGGTTGAGGGCTATTGAGGGGTGAAGGTGTTTGGGGGTTGAGAGGCTATTGGGTGAAGGTGTTTGGGGGTTGAGAGCTGTGGGTGAAGGTGTAAGGGGTTGAGGGCTATAGGTGAAGGTGTAAAGGGGTTGAGGGCTATTGGGTGAAAGTGTATGGGGGTTGGATTGAAAGGTGTTTGGGGTTGAAGCTGTAAGGGGTTGAGGAAGGTGTTTGGGGTATAGGGTGAAGGTGTGTTGAATTGGGCTGAGGTGTTGGGGTTGGGCTATAGGGTGAAGGTGTAAGGGGGTTGAGGGCTATTGGGTGAAGGTGTATGGGGTTGAGGGCTATTGGGTGAAAGTGTATGGGGGTTGAGGGCTATTGGGTGAAGGTGTTTGGGGGTTGATGGCTATTGGGTGAAGGTGTTTGGGGGTTGAGGGCTATGGGGTGAAGGTGTTTGGGGGTTGAGGGCTATTGGGTGAAGGTGTAAGGGTGTTGAGGACTATTGGGTGAAGGTGTAAGGGTGTTGAGGACTATTGGGTGAAGGTGTAAGGGTGTTGAGGACTATTGGGTGAAGGTATAAGGTGAGATAAGGTGTATGGGGTTTTAGGGATATGGTGTGTAGGCGTTAGGGAGTTATTTATTTATGGGATGTATGTGTTGAGGGGTATAGGCGGTAGATGTCAGGGGTTTGCGAGATATAGGCGTATGGTAGTTGTAGTTTAGGGTGTGCTGTGTCGGTGTATGGGGCGTCAGGCATTCTGGATTTGTGGGGTGTAGGAGTTGAGGGTGTGGGGTGTAGGTGTCAGGGGACTATGTATTTCTGGGGTGTAGGAGTTGAGGGTGTGGGGTGTAGGTGTCCTGGGGTTGTGGGGTGTAGGAGTTGAGGGTTGTGGGGTGTGGCGTCAGGGGGTTGTGGGGTGTAGGAGTTGAGGGTTGTGGGGTGTGGCGTCAGGGGTTGTGGGGTGTAGGAGTTGAGGGTTGTGGGGTGTGGCGTCAGGGGGTTGTGGGGTGTAGGAGTTGAGGGTTGTGGGGTGTGGCGTCAGGGGGTTGTGGGGTGTAGGAGTTGAGGGGTGTGGGGTGGAGGAGTGTCCAGCTGTGTGGTGTGTAGGTGTATGGGGCGTGTGGGATGTGGGAGTTGAGGGGCATAATGGTTTAAGGGGTATGGGGTAATAGGTGTTTAGGTGTTAAGTTACGGGCACGGGGCGGATGAGATATGGGAATGTAGGTGTATTGGGACGGTTTGTAATGTGGTGGGAGAATATGGAGGTGATCTAGGTGGCGTCGCTGGCAATTATTATAAGAAAATCAGTCCACGAGTGGTTTACAGCTTCCGCTATCAACCGCCATGACAAGTCACGAGGGACAGTTTCTCGCAATCTGTCGTCTGCTTCCGCAAAGGTCAAAGATGCAACTTTGAGATATTTATGGTTGAGATGACGCCTGGATCTCGCGCTGGATAGTCGTCGTGATTGGAATGACTCTTATGATATACCCATATGTGACATCACAGGATGAGGAGCGAATAAACTGATTAGCCGCGACGTTTTATTCCTTTCTAAACAAAGTTATTTCTTTTCCTTCGTTAGATAGTTGTACGTCCATCATTTAATCATCTCCTGAATTTAGTGATCGTAAGATGTGACCGGACCAAGTCTTCAAATAGGACAAGATCTGACCAAGCCAGACTTGTGACTTAGTCTGTAAGAAGGACTTGGATGTCACCGGGCCAAGTCTTTAAGAATTACCAAGATGTGACCTGGCTAAGTCGTTAAGGAGGACTAAGATATGACCGGGCTGTCTTTAAGGACTAAGATGTGACCTGGCCAAGACTTAGTCTGTAAGAAGGACTTAGATGTCACCTGGCCAAGTCGTTAAGGAGGACTAAGATATGATTGGGCCAATTCTGTAAGGAGGACGAGATATTTGAAGACCATTTATCAGAGGAATTCAAGTTTTCGTTAATATACAGTTAATAAATCACAGTATATTGGGCTGCAGTATATATTTTACAGACAATTATACAGGTAGATTTAAAACACGTTTTGTTTTCATTTGACAACAACGTTATGTTATTTTACAACAAACATGGACTCCTAAATCAGCCTACCAATGAGGAATAAATTAACACTGACAGTAAAATGCACTACAATGAGAAACATTGTTATTTGAAAGAGAATATCCATTCCATACATACCTTTTTCTAATGGCGCCTTTTTATATTTTTCCAAACGTTTAACAGCGATTGCTTCAAGTTTCACCCTCGCGGCGGGGTATTCCTTTAAAACGTCCCACAGGTCTTTTTTTGCTAAACAGAACAAGTCTGAGTACCCGACTGAGCGCACGGAAGCAGTCCTCCTGTTGCCGGCAGTGCCCATGTTTAATATACTGATTTCACCGAAGTAGCTGCCTGGTTTGAGAGTAGCGAGCACGGTCTTCCCGTTGTCCGCCACCACGTGCAATCTCCCACGGTTGACAATGTACATCTCCTTACCCACCTCACCTGAAACATAAGCACACCTTGAATACATGATCAAGTCCTGGGATGGGTGGGGCATCTAAAATAGAGGGAAGATGAGATGTATGATCCAAGCAATGAAACACCTGAGCGCGTTCATCACGTGAAACAGATTCACGCGCGAATAAATGAGCGCGTTTGCCACATATAACACAAAGATTGGTTGGTTGTTTAACGCCTCACTCAGCAATATTCCAGCTATATGGCGGCGGTCTATAAATATTCAAGTCTGGGCCAGACAATCTAGTGATCAACAGCATACGTTACACATGTTATGTTAGGTGAATGCCGGATGAAACAAACAGACATGTGAATATCTAGGAGTGCAGATCATATGAAATAGAGGATACAAAATAAACAACACAATTCACATTCACACCTCTGAAAACGTGAGTCTTGTGTGAATATTAAAACATATCTAAGAGAAAATATGTGAATGGGAGATTCGATAATCTGTCACCTGAAAAGAGACACCTGAAGGAACAGAATTTCACCTTGTGCTTCCCTTCAACACTGGACATCGTCACTGAACATTACAACTAAACCTCACATCTACTAGCGGGAACAGAAGAGCTCAACAGAAATACCTCCACGCAAAGGAGCACCTGTCACAGACGCCAGTCTATATGTCTTATTTGCTAAATGAACTTGATATGTTGTTTTGCATTGTGTAGTGATCACTAGTCACTCGGAGGTCCAGGGTTGGAACGCCACACGGAACTAAGACAGACCCATATGTTACAGGGATACAGACACTCAAGTAAGTGCACTCACTAAAACATATATTTATTTACTATAATCTTACCCCACGACAGCGCTTCTCATCGGGAATACAATGAAATTTAACGTCCTCGGACAATGGGCTACTCTGGACCATTATTCCAAGTAAACCACATGATGACTGGAGTCTGCGACATTTTATCTACAAATACCTAGTCATAAGAAAATGGCAGCGATATCAGCATTCCTGTGAATTCCACCATTCCTGTGAATTCCAGATGCTAGATGTTTGATCTCAAGAAACACCTTTACATAAGCAGAAACCATGAGAGGGTAACCTGGGTAACCTTTTCTTTGGTTTGGCCATTCTAACACGTGTAACCAGGTCCGTTGTTATCAATATTTCTTTGTCTGCACAGTTTACCAATGACCTTTTAATGAATATTGTAAAATATTTCATTGCTTAAGCTACAAAATTAGATATAAAACATATCTTAAATACGATGTAAATATAGTACATCCTTAACAGTTTGCATTTATTGTGTTTCCTTGTGTAATCAAGGGATCTTTTACATTATAATCTCAATCAATAAACTGATTGATGGTACGGACAATATAGAACACAGGTTTCCTCCGGAAAATCAGCCACTTAATGAGTAAACAGCTAATAACAAATCTGATATGGTAATAGAATAAGTAACGGCGAATTAGTTACAGAATTACGAACACAGACTATCTCATAATAATGAAATTGCACTCGTGTCTGTCCTTCGAAGTCTCATCTCAACAATATAAGGATTAATATTGCTGTTGAAACTGTACACTCTTTCCGACCGCCGCCTTTCCCGGTGCCCAAAGCCGACGAGTGACTCAATCCATTAAATATATTTGACGTAACCTTCTTGTACTATCGATCGACGATCACATTAACAAACAACAATCAAGCCCTGGCCGTGCCTTGCCTATACCAAATCAGTGCCGTAATGTGCTTGTACAAGCGAACGCGGGGTACAGGAAGTATTCGAGAAGTGTTCGTTCTTACTAAGTGCTATGCCACGATATTTACCTGGATTGTACACGTTAGGACTGAATCATATTCCAGAATACATGTCAGTGAGAGAATTTGTTTTAAAGACGGTCGTCGTTTAATTATCGAAACGTATTTTAGAGTGAGTGAGTGACTGAGTAGGGGTTTACGCCGCTTTTAGCAACATTCCAGCAACATCAAGGCGGGGGACACCATAAATAGGCTTCACACTTTGTACCAATGTGTGGAATCGGACCCGGGTCTTCGGCGTGACGAGCCAACGCTTTAACCACTAGGATACCCCCCCCACCCCATATTTTAGAACGTGAGACCTGGCACTTCATGTTGTAAACTCCAGTACTTGTGGTTGCTGCCGAGGACCAGGGTTCGATTCCCCACATGGGTACTACGCGTGAAGATTATTAATTTTCTGGTGTCCCCGCTGTGATAATCGTGGAATATTGCTAAAAGCGGCATAAAACCCAACACACTCACTTACTTGTATTTACTAGACTCATCATAGTGGACATTTATATCATAACAGGTGATTTCTCTGCTGTGCATAACAACAACCATGGTTAGTTATTCAAATATCCTACCAATTTAACTACAACTTGTAAATCATTCTAGATACTGTCAAAGCGCATCCCGCACTTTAGGCAATAGAGAAGATGAACCTGTTGACTGTCTTTGGGAGTAGGTTAAATCAATGCGCGATGTTGTCACTGGTAGAATGCATGAACTGAAAGACAGGAAACAGAATTGAAATGAACCCATTATGTCCTTGACAGCTGTCATTCAAAGTCTCGTTGCACTACGCGAGAAGTGTGTGTAGTGGCGCCCTCTGACAAGGCCTGAATACCGGAGCTGGCAGAAACGCTCTGGGCCCAAACACAATAGTTCTATAGTACGCCCTAAACAGTTTGCATGTATTAAGCACAGTTTGCATTTGACCCACATCCACAAGCAGACAGCATATTTCCACAGGCATCAACATGACGCTCTCTACTTTGTTGTCTTATTACGTCTGTTGTTCTCACATCTACATACATGCTCTCTGCCTCATAGCATTCACTCACATGATGAAGGGGTGATGATATACATCGAACGTTGTGTTCCTCATAGTGAGTGAGTGGGTATGGTTTTACGCCGCTTTTAGCAATATTCAAGCAATATCACGGCGGGGGACACCAGAAATGGGCTTCACACAATGTGCCCATGTGGGGATTCGAACCCGGGTCTTCGGCGTGACGAACCAACGCTTTAACCACTAGGCTACCCAACCGCCCGTGTTCCTCATAACAGTGAGTGAGTGAGTGAGTGAGTGAGTGAGGTTTCCGCTTTTAGCAATATTCCAGTAATATCACGGCAGGAGACACCAGAAATGGGCTTCACACATTGCACTCATGTGGGGAATCGAACCCGGGTCTTGGGTGGGACGAGCGAACGGTTTAATCTCTAAGCTACCCCACCATAAAACTCTCTTCCGTATGTGTATCACTTCTTAATGACATTTAAGACCTAGGTGATCTCTGTTGATGTTAATGAACAAAAATTCGCTACCGCTGTCTTCACGTATACCCAGCTGAACGGCCTCACACCAACAGCCATCCTTGGAGACATGGCGTCAACTTTAGGGTTAATACTTCTTCCGGTGTTCAAGAGGGCAAGAGAGCGCAGTGAGAAGACCAGGGTGACCTTTATCTGCCACCTCTAAGGCATATGTATGTAAAATACAAGATTTTTGATGAGCGAAGAATCTCCACACGTCATATAGCAGGTGGAGTGGGCGTCTCTCGTGAGGTAGGTGAGTACATTCTGTGGAATGAACTGGGCATGAAAAAGATTAAAAGCACGCTGAGGTCCAATGTTCCGAACCACTTATCGGACACCTACAAGGTTCATGATTTCTCGCGAGAATTTACGTCGTTATGGAGCAAACCTTGATTATGTTGAACAATTTGTATCCACGGACGAGGCGTGGATTATCTATTATAAGCTAGGGGGCGGTGGGGTAGCCTTGTGGTTAAAGCGTTCGCTCGTCACGACGAAGACCCCAGTTCGCTTACCGACATGAGTACAATGTGTGAAGCCCATTTCTGGTGTCCCCGCCGTGATTTCTCTGTAATATTGCTGAAAGCGGCGTAAAACCATACATGCACTCGCACGCCGAAGACCCGGGTTCGAGTTCCACATTGGTACAATGTGTGGAGCCATTTCCTGCTGAGCTATTGCTTGAGTAGTGCCAAAAGAAACGTGTATGCATCAACGTAGTGCATTACAGTTTGGTCAAGACATTTTCAGCAACCTCTCGTAACATAACCTTGTTACAAGATACATTGTTTCATCAAAGAACTTGGTATACGGGTCATATAAAGTCCTATTAACCAATGAGGTCAAAATCATGCACCAGTACCAAAGCCATCTTTACGCATATGAATAGAAGTATCTACTTGTTTGGCGGTGGTAGTGGTGGTGGAATTGGGTTTAACGTCGTACTTGAGAATATTTCGCTCATATGACGACGTGCATGCGTGTGTATGAGTATGTGCGGCTGCTTGTACTAGCCCAGACTTAAGCTGGTTTTATAGTGCTAGCCCACTGAGATACCATGCCGCAGTGAAGCATGAATACCCCACTCAGACACATTATACTGACTCCGAGCCGACCAGTCCTTGATGTACGCATTAATGCCGAGCGCCAGGCAGGGACCAGCAAGTACCATGTTTTAATGTCTTTTGGTATGACGCGGTCGGGCGGACGCTCTAACCACTACACCACGGAGGCGGTCTACTTGTTTGGCAAACTCAAAACGAGGCAATTTGGTGAAAAGGATTGATCACAAACAACAATCACACCCTGGCCATGCCTCGCCTATACCAAGTCAGTGCCGTAATGTGTTTGTACAAGCGAACGCGGGGTACAGGAAGTATTCGGGCATATCGATGATCTGATATCGTACAATAACCATCAAATAGCCAGGACCTTCAAAACAGATTTAACTAAACTAGACGAACAACGAGATCAAAGAAAGCGCCTGTTCTATATTTCGATCTGCGCATATAGACAAAAACATTACATCTACAAGACCGCGTGACCCCGGAACAAGACAGGATGTCTTCAACTTTCCAATCGTCAACTTTCCCATTACGTCGAGCAATATTCCAGCATCTACCACTCCATGGATCGACTTTTGAAGTACAATCAAACAAGTTCTTTCAGGAAGATTTCAAAGAAGCACGATACGTCTCTTGCATAAACATTGTTTTAGGGTCATAGAGCCCAAGGCTTCAGTAAAGCTATCTGAATGTTTTATGGTAGACGACAGGACTACATTCCCAAACTTGAAGCCTTGAAACCACGTTTAATTAAACCATATATTAATCAAGTTTATTTCGTAATTCAGGCCACATGGCCCATAGAATAGTTGAAAAATAAAGTATACTTAGGTCACATTTCCAGAGTGTTCCATTGCTGTCGATCACATTTTGAATAACTTGCATAAATAAACAGCTATTGTGCGTATACGTTAATATTACAGGAGTGATAAAGTTTCGAACATAATTCTACCATTATAATATTTCTGCAGCGAGGTAAGAAATCTGTTTTTCAAGTGTGTATATTTCTAGCATATAAAAAAGACATGGTATTCATTTTCTACCACATGAAGGTCACAGTTTTACACAGATTCTGAATGACGCTGCATATTTTTACGATGTCATTGACCTTTTGCAGATAATGTTGGCTCGAAAGTGGTGTAGTGATATTGAAAATTTACACATTGCTCTAACTAATTGTTTGTCTCGGAATACAGTTGCAAAACACATTATATATTAGCATAATGCATTAAAAAAAAAGTCGACTCTAAACTGTGATACCATGTTTGGAAATAGATATCTCTAAATGCAGACGAAATATGTTCTCATCACCAACATCTTGGCATATTCACACATACGCAAAACCGCTATTAGATACCATTTGGCACACATGCGATGCCCAATTGACTTTACCATTCTCTTCTAAAACTTTAAGCATACAAAACTTTAGAAGGGGTATGAACGTGCATTCATTCATCACTGTGACGTAACAATGTGACCTGCCTTTTCATGTATTTCTTCTAACACCTGATGCCACAGTGATTTAAACGCCCACGCTAATGATGGGGCTGGAATATTAACGTTGGACTCTGCTTTTAGTAGAGATCTTCTATGATTATGGAAACGGTTTTGTCACATTTATTTAAACATTATTACAGTCTTACCACATGAGCTTGTTGTCGAACTGTTTAAAACAGGTTGTAATCATTTGCCACTTGGCAAAACCGACGATCATGGCAGGACAGAGAAAGGATCATATTGGGAATTTGAAACTAAGGTTAGCGGATCCTGACACAGTTGAAGGACGGACTTCTTCGCCTCTAATTTGCTGATTTACATTGCAAGCAGTGAGATGGTTCAACCTAATGTTTAAAAGTTTTTAAACACTTTCAAGCACTTTCAAGCACTTCACAACACAATTCTATTATAACAAAAGGATACAGTAATAATCTTCACACAATTTGATTGGCATCGGAGTCAGTATAATGTGTCTGAGTGGGGTATTCATGCTTAACTGCGGCATGGTGTCTCAGTGAGCTAGCACTATAAAACCAGCTTGGACTAGTACAAGCAGACACACATACACACGCATGCACGTGGTCATATGAGCGAAATATTCTTAAGTACGACGTTAAACCCCATTTCATCTCAGCTCGCCACAGCATTCTAGTTATATCGCGGCGAGTCTGCTTAAAGTGGGAGGAAATCCCGACGTGATGCAGGTCTTACGCGTGTACACCTTCGCTGAAATCCACAATCATGGTGAAGACACTAGAAACATATTCTTGGTTTGAATCAACGATCACGGGTTTCTGGCGTGTCCAAGGGACACAACTCTGTACAGCACATTAAGGCACTATTGATGACAAGGCCAAAAGAACACACACACACACACACACACACACACACACACACACACACACACACACACACACACACACACACACAGAGAGAGAGAGAGAGAGAGAGAGAGAGAGAGAGAGAGAGAGAGAGAGAGAGAGAGAGAGAGAAAATGTCAGAACGACCTTTTTCGTTCGGACTTTCAAGTCAAAACATTGATTACACAGCAGTCGCGTTTCCTGCCGACTGGGTTCCGTCCTTTTGCGCAACTCAGTACAGTAACCAGTACAGAATTTTGAGACCAACTCATTCAACTGGATACGTAAATATTCATCAGTATTATTTGATACATCTAATCACTTGTATATTGCAATACTACGCTCCTTCTACTCCTTGCAAACACGTCGTGTAGCGTGCTCTGTCGTACAACGTGCTCTGATAAACGGAAATCTGGAAATCATGGAAACCTTAAAACGAGGCTCTGCCGCTAGAAACGTTTGGCGGTCTGGTACGGACTTGGTATTATATCAATCACATTGTACGTTACTCAAATATACTTAATAAGCGCAAAGAACACATAACAGGTGCAACCAGTGAGGCAGATGAATTGTGAATCATTGTACGACCTCTTCAAACAGGGGCAGTCTGTGATGTCTTAGTTATAGACACACTGCCTAAACCTCGACATAAAATATCGAAATACGATTTATCTAAACTTTAAAATTAAAATTAATTTATAAATATCATTTTTTATGAAACAAGGAATTGGAATTCAGTGTTACCATAGTTGTTTGTAGCGTCTCCTTTCACTTTCACAGCAGAAAATTCGGATCGGCTGAAAAGTAGGTCATTGTCTGAAGTGGTTAATGAGACTCATGTTTCGGTTCCGACCAAGTTATGAAACGACAGGAAGTCAAAGTAAGCCAATAAGAAGGCACCTTTCTAGAGATACGTGGCACCAGTTTCAAACTGACAACTTCCATTCAAGACTAGCTTTGAAAAATATATTTTGACAAACTCTCTGTTCAATCTGAGAGTTGATAAGAACATGTAATCGGCCTCCATTTTCTCTTTGCGTGGAAAATATATCTTTGAAGAGTGTTTTTGAGATTGGTTTAACGTTGTCTTTTGTATTTTGTCAGCTTGAACTCGGACGACCCGGAGTTCGAACCCACGATTCTGGTACTCAGAAGGGACGTATCAGACGACTCGGCCACCGGTGTCCCTAAATCAGAATAAAGTTTGTTTTATCTGAGGCTAGAAAACCAATTTACTACTGCCAGCCTGTGACTGGTGTAAAGTAGCACCGAAGTAGCCTGGTTCGAATCTGGATTCGATCTGGTCGACACTTAACCAAACCGCCAGTTAATAAATAGCTGCTACTTTGCACACCTTCTCACATCGTGTTACCGAGTTAGCCGTGCCCTATAGAAGCGAGGTAATCGAGGCACATCTACGACAACCTCAGTGAGCGAATTATTGACCTTGCTGCTGCAGTCGCCCCTGCTCGACTGTAGATAACTTGTAGCCTGTAGTTAGTGGCGTTATAAAGCCACACGTTACACATGCTGTAGTCGGCTACAGGCGCCCCAACAAATGTAAATGGCCACTTAGGAAAATCATTAATTCATAATGGAGATGAAATCGCGATAGTTTTATGGATCAAGACCTCCTTCGTCTTTTGGAAACAGTAAAGGCCGATTGGAGTAATTGATGAGATAGTATACAGAATATAGAACACAGATTGCTTTACATCCAGCAAGGAATGTATTGCCCGATAACACTTGCCAGGGGAATAACATCAATCAGTTTCTACAAGTCAGCTCCACCTTCCAGGAGTCAGATGTCATGGTGATATATATTTTCTGATGCCAAACTTGAATAATGTGAGAGAATATTTGGTATTATGCTACGTTTAGTAATACTCTCGCGTTATTACAGCGTGAGATACCGAGAATACGCTCCCGATGTTGTTGTTGGGGTCTCAACCTCGTGTCCTCTGTTGGCGCATAGCTAAAAACGTATACTGATTATCAAAATATTCGCCTTGTACTACAACCACTTGCCCATAGTCAGTGGTAAACACGTAAGCGTGCGTGGAAAATTAATGCCATACACCGTGATACACCGGATATATTTACACAAATACTGAGAAAAGGTGGTGGGGGTGGAGGAGTGGGTGGGGGTGGTGGTGTGGGTGGTGTTGGGTGGGGTTGGTGGTGGTGGTGGTGGCCTAGTCTAGTGGTTAAAGCGTCCGAGGATCACGGCCGAGGACACCAGAAATGGGCTCCCCACATGGGTTCTATGTGTGAGGCCCATTTCTGGTGTCCTCGGCCGTGATGTTGCTGGACTATTGCTAAAATCGGCGTAAAACCATACTCACTCACTCACTCACTGAGAAGGGGTACGGGCGAAATCGCTCCTATTCATTGGAGTTGTCTACCTTGGACACGCCACACACCTGTGATTGGGGGTTCGATTCCCAATCCGCCCCGATTATTAATGTGCCTAGGTTTGTCAGCAGCATACCTCAAACCATGGGTTGCATGGTACACGTCTGAGACCTGATTCATTTTTGGCTTTTCTCGTGTTCTAAGTCGGATTCTATCCACAACAGCTTTAACTCACTCACACGAGACGGGGAGACAAGCATGAGTTATAAGTGATCCATTCAATCGTTTTCAAGGGTGGATCTAAAATTGATGGCACCATTTACAAACAAGAAGCTATTCTGGATCAAAGATAATCCCAACATTCATTGCGCGTCCCAGACACGTCCATCAGCCAAGCGCTTCATCTCGCCACACACACTGTTGTTCAAGCTCCAGACATTGCGTCAGTGTAGCGATCTGTCCCTGGCTTATATAATGAATTACAGCTCCATGCAATGAAGCTAATCGCCAGATTATCGACAGGTAGTTACCTCCCCTGTCTGATCACAATGGATGTGGAAGCGCAATTAAACTCGTGGGGATTGGAGGTGATTGCTCAAATTGTGGACTCACCGACGAATCCCATCACGCCCTGTCTCTTCGAGCCGGGATCTGTTCCGGGACCGGGTTTTAGGTACAAATGTCTTACTATTCATCTTCCGCCATCACATTAAACAGGTCGTTACCTTTTCTAACATCTAAACGAGACAATTTCGTCTTTTATCAGCATTTGTATTCTTTAAACCACCTTATAAAAATACCTACTTGAGTACTGCTCTCATATTTCCTGTTATTCTTTCAAGATTCTCAGATATGTTTGCGGCTTATCATAATTGAGTGAGTGAGTATGGTTTTACGCCGCTTTTAGCAATATTCCAGCAATATCACGGCAGGGGACACCAGGAATGGGCTTCACACGTTGTATCCACGTGGGGAATCGAACCCGGGTCTTCAGCCTGATGAGCGGACACTTTAACCATTAGGCAACTCCACTGCCCGGCTAATAATGAAGACTGTTGTATTATATAAAACTGCAACCATTTCATTAGGAGACGGGCGGTGGGGTACCCTAATGGCTAAAATGCCCGCTCGTCACGCTGAGGACCCGAGTTCGATTCCCCACATGGATACAATGTGTGAAGCCCATTTCTGGTGTCCCCCGCCGCGATGTTGCTGGAATATTGCTAAATGAGGCGTAAAACGAAACTCACTCACTCACTCACTCATTCGGAGACCTTTAACTGCAACCATTCTAGGAGTCGAACCCTAACTATCGCGTATCAAGCAATCGCACTAATGACTGGTAACGTTGGTACTAGCAAGGTATCCATGAAGATCTGGTAAGAACTGGTCTTCAGTAACCCATGCTTATTGTAAGAGTTGACTAACGGGATCTCGTGGTCAGACTCGCTAACTTGGTTGACACATGTCATTATATCCCAATAGAGTAGATCGATGCTCATGCCGTTGATAACTGGATTGTCAGGTCCAGACTCGTGTATTTACAGACCACCGCCATATAGCTGGAATATTGCTGAGTGCGGCGTAAAACAACAAGCAAACAAACTAGCAAGGAGAAGCATAACGCGTGCCGATGTGACGCTTGTTCTAGAACTGCAGATAGATTCATAGACTCTATTTCAGTACACGCCAACTAGTGGTCTGTTTTTGTCGGGTTATTTCTAGTGTTGTAACGGAACTTACGAATTAAAGATCCGTTGTTGTTCCGGTGTTCGAGACATTGATGCAGTGTTGTGGTTGTGAGTTATCTCTTATTTGGTAATCAAATGGTTTCCTTCTTCTACAAAGGGAATCAGACTAACATCTGGTGGTATCCCTGTTATATCACATGTTCTCATTTCACTTTTCATTGTATAAATAGTTTTCGTCACGATATGGCTGAAATATTGCCGATGTGACGTTGAATAATAACTCACTCACTCACTCACTGTTATATCACGCCGTGACAGGTTGAGATGAGTGAGTGAGTTTATTTTTACGCCGCACTCAGCAATATTTCAGCTATATGGCGGCGGTCTGTAAATATTAGAGTCTGGACCAGACAATCCAGTGATCAACAGCATGAGCATCGATCTGCGCAATTGGGAACCGATCAAGTTGAGATGGGAGAATAGCCGAATAATTAGACGATTACCAAACTGGTGGAGTCTACGAGAAAACTTTGTGCTGGCTAACCCTATCAAAGCGAATCTGGCTTTCTGGAACGCCTTGGTAATTGTTTCCGTTATAAAGAGGAGTAACCGCCGACTGATCGAACTCCGGTGTGTCAGCATTGTCCTAAGTGCGATGGTAAAACTGTGAGTTAAAATAACATGGTGAACAACGATGGTGCCAACAGACGTAATGGAATGCCAAAATACTTAAAATCGTGTTTAGCTCCATTCGTTGGGATTCAATGTACGCCTTGCTATGAGACACGCGACCGTACCCATGGGAGAATCAGAGTTACCTCCCCTATCCAAACACCTGCACGAGCAGCGTACATGTCGTAATGTGAGTAAAGCCCCCCAAATTGCACGATGTAAAAGATAATATTGTTCTACATGTACACCGGTAACCATGCAAACTTCATTATTTGTCGGATGAACATTTGTGTCAGGTCTGAAAAGTGGACGTTGTGCGAGAATTGCGCTCGTGCAGAACCGGATGTACCTATGGCTATAAGATAAGATTAAACAGACATGTAGAATATCAAATGTCCTACCCGATAGTGTAACCTTATTTGTAATTACTCAGGCGGTTTGAGACACTGGTAAGCGTTCTGCGAAAGTAAGTTTCTCCGCTATTTATCGAGCACCGCTAACAGCACTGCGAGACAATTGTTTAAAATATTTTGCATCTTTACGGAAACCATGTGCCTACAAAATACTGTCTTAGATCTGAACGTCATAAGCATAACTCAAACTCAATTGTATCTTTATTTATAACATTATACATTCAATATGAAAAACGGCTTAAATGAAGAACATTGATTTTCCTCTATGACGTCAAACGACGACAGAGAGGTCATGCGCGCACATAGACAAGGGGCATAACTCTAATTATAAGTGTAGCTCAGGTCACATGGAGGGAAGTTGCTCTGGATGAGGACACCACTATAATTTCATGATGTTTTGTTCACGGGGAATTAAACTATTCCAATACTGGATACATTTTGGTTGCATCAGAGATTACAATAAATGATGGAACATGAGTGTGGGTGTTTTTTGAATTTTATTTGATCTTCAAGTGAAGGTTGAAGAGGGAGGGCATACATGCCCCTCTTGCATCCATCGATAGGGATCGAACCCATAAGAATATATGGAATCACGTCAGAGGCACCCAAATTAGCTTGGCAGTACAGCACCAAGAACTGGGATACGAACTCAAATGGTTATCAGATTCTGGTACGACTGAAAGATTCAACTTTACGTGTGTGCATGCAACTGTATTTGGATATTTCTCTGCGCGGCTCCACGGTGGTGCTTCGGGTCATCAACCCACGCAAAACAGGCCATGGCAATAAATATGAAAAATTGGCGTAACTGGCCACCTACTGGCTGAAGAGTAGTGTTCTTTCCCCGCATCCCGCCGCTTGGCCTTTAATTTGCTTTCCATGAGCTGGCAGAGCGGCCTACGCGCGTCATCTGTTCTTAAATGTCACGTGAAGCAAAAAAGTGGGAACTGTTTCAAACATGGACTCGGAATCAAATCAATTTGTGTGATGAGTAAATCTCTGCAGGGAATTACCGCAGACTTTTCGGCAGGGAGAATATAAAATACGAACAGGATCTGGCAGCGGAAAAAGCGTGAGCGTGCTTAATGTAAGACAATGGTTGAAGAATTTGAAGCAAAGCAACACACTGCCATTGATGGTGACCTGGAAACTGTCGAGATATGCTGTTTTTTTATTGTTTGAATCGTTGCAATTTCTGCCTGTGGAACGTAAGCTGAGCCACTAGTATTATGTGCATAACAGCGAGAGATGGAAATAAAACAAAACAGTTCTGATTTTTTATGAAGGAAGGAAGATGATTAATTCTGAGGCTTCGTCTTAATAATGTGTAAGAAGTTAAGATTACGATATTACTGACTGACTGAGTTTGGTTTTACGCCGCTTTTAGCAATATTCCAGCAACATCACGGCGGGGACACCAGAAATGGGCTTCACACATTGTACCCATGTGGGGATTCGAACCCGGGTCTTCGGCGTGACGAGCCAACGCTTTAACCATTTGGCTACCCCACCGCCCCGATTACGATATTAATCCATCCCATAATAATTCTTTCATTTAGTGCATAATTATTTATATTTTACATGAAACATAACAAAATCTTACTTAGAAAATATATACTGACTAATTGTTTTAATATGTGGCTTGTAAGATGTAACACCATTCTGAACGATATTCCAGTTATCTCATAGTGTGCTGGTTTGACCGGGGAGGAAAACCCGAAGTAAGGCAGGTCTTAGATGTAAACCGGTCTGGGGAAACCGAACAGGGTAAACTGATGTGAGTCAAGGGGGTAAATTGTTGATTTGTTGTTTAACGCCGCAGTCAGCAATATTACATAAGTCTGTAAATAAGCTGGACCAGACAATCCAGTGAATGACATCATGATCCTCAATCTACGCAATTAGGATACAATGACATGTATCAACCAAGTCAGCAAGCCTAACAACCCGATCCCGTTAGTCGCCTCTCACGACAAGCATGGGTTGCTGAAGACCATTCTAACCGGGATCGTCACTAATTATTGCATCATAAATTCTAGTGTGCTACTGTGGCCATGATTGTGATGTGGGATTTAGATAAGAAGTTTAATAATCCACCAAAGGCAAATAATACTACTCTGTCAAATGTCAGCAATTATCAAGTGAACCAACAACAGACAGAGACGACGCTATATGAAACGACATAAGTGCCGCGAATACCGGGCGACCGAAAACAATGTTTATTCATTCATTCAATTCGAACTGCTTTGGGACTGCATGGGGTATCGGTATCGTGGCTATTTCACGGGTTTGCTTTCTGGATAAACAGGCAGAAGTTCTACGTCAGGGGTGCGGCGTCCCGATTGGTTATTACAGGGGTGCCGAGAATGTCGTAAAAGCCGCGATCTGATTGGTTAATCAAGTGGAGATAGATATTACGTTAGAGACGCTGAAGGACATATAGTGAGGACATATAGTGAGGAATTGGAAAATTGAAGGCTCAAATCTGGTTGATACGGAGAATGTTCAAGTAGTTCGAAGTCACAGGCCGGTAGCCATGGTGATAACAGACGTATGATTGATACATCTGTTGGAATAATGAACTTATAGTATGACCAGACATTATTGAGAATTTTAGGAATATGTTTAATTGGATTTCTAGTATAAACAACCTTGACCAGCTATCAAGTGATTGGTTTCATTCAAGAGAGACAACTCCGTTAATCCTTTTTCATTAGTTTGTGAAGAGTTATCCCCCTTTGTTTACTTTTCACATTTTCAGTGATCCTCAGTATGGATGATTTAGAGAAGAGGAAGTTGATTTTAGAGTATCATAACAAGGACATCAGATCAGCTAAAGTGATTTCAAGTAGAATAGGCATCCCTCTGTCCACTGTTTATCGTGTTTTGAAAAATATTTGCAAAATGGATATGGCATTGAGCACCAGGGAGGCGCAGGTAGGCCCAGAAAATTGACTGTCGGTGACAGGAGGCAGCTTGGTATTCTTGTTTCTAAAAACAAACGAAGGAGTTTAGAAAACTTAAGGCTGGATATGATTGATAGAGGAACTGTGTCTGTCTGTAAGGAGACAATTAGAACTGAGCTGCATGCAATGGGTTGGCAGAAAAGTCAAGGAATTCCATCACCGATCCTGAAATCTGAACCAAAGGAGCGAAGGTTGAACTGGTGCTTACAGCATAGACATTTTAACTGGGACAATGTGATTTTCTCAGATGAAAGTTCTGTGTGGCTGTTTGCTAATACACTGAAATTCTGGACCAAACAAACTGAAAAACCTTTGTATCAGCGCCCAAAGTACAGTCCGAAATTTAACGTGTGGGGTGGCATATCTGTGTTAGGGGCAACGCCCCTCTATGTATTTGAAGGGAATATGAACAGTGAGCAGTACACAGATATTCTCGAGGGACATTTACTTCCATCTGTTCACGTGTTCTATGGACATTTTTGGATTTTCCAGCAGGACAACGACCCAAAACAAACATCGTTCAAAGCATTCACAGGCCTGGTTTCGAACCCAAAATATGACATTATTAGATTGGCCAAACTATAGCCCTGACCTAAATCCAATAGAAAATGTTTGGGGACTTATGAAGGAAAGTGTCAATAAGACAAATCTGACAAATATTGCCGAAATGAAAGAAGAGGTGGTCCGATATTGGGACAGCATGGACCACGACTTTCTAACTTCTTTGATCAGTAGTATGCCCCGCCGCATTGAAGCCTGCATTGCTGCCCATGGTGACTTGACAAAATACTAACTGTTTTCCTTCTTTGAATCTGGAGTTATGTTCTGCTAATATTCACATTTAATACGTGAGTAATGAGTGAAAAAAGTATAAAAATTACAATCTTTAAATTCTCAATAATTTCTGGTTGTACTTATGTATCTCAAGGCGAGGTGCGATAGTGCGTCAGCAACTACTGCTGCTACCACTAAGTCTATATGGGCGGTGGTACAAAGCGGCGTACAAATAAACTCACTCACTACTACTACTACTACTGCTGCTACCACCACCACGAGTACTACACCGACTACGACTACAGCGACTACTTTTACAGCACCTTTATTATAACCAAATGGATCAGAGTTCAATCGACTTCATTCTCAGCTCAGCAGGGAGTGGCTAGAACTTTAACAGTCACATCTCATCCTGTCGGGTACCCGTTCTCCACAGGTTGAATAGAGCCATATTTCAAAACAAAGGCATCTACCCAAAGCGGCACCACATACAACATTGCACGCGAATTATCGCAGATATGATCCGAACGTAAATTCGTCCGAGAGCTCGCTGGTTTCCGTGCGCTGGAAGCACGCCGTCGCTAGATTCGTTTGTTACAACAGCGACTTCAACGCGAAACATCCGTGTGTATTCACGTGACTGAGTAATGTGAATACAAACCCATGGAATATTTACGATACACTTACGAATCCCTTCCTCTATCACACCAATGATTCACAGTTGCTCGCTATACGTGCGACGTGTTCAAGATGTCACATGTACCAGCGAAATGGTTCCATATAAACCCATTAAGGGCAAATACTGCTAATTTAATACGTACAGCGCATGAATCAAACAGAAAACAATATCTGCGCATCCTTATACATCAATAAAAACTACACAACATATTCTAATATAGCTATGACACGCACAAAATGTGCCCAATTACTTCCCAATGTCTTCATGTCATTATGTTTTGACCTTGGTCTATTATCAGCTTCACGCCACAATATACAATTTTATCTATTACATTTAGAAAATATATCTGTATTTTTACTGGATCACATGGCCTGATATGAAATTGGGCATTGTTCCGCAGGACGGTGCATAAAGGTGGTAAATATGTTAAGCCAATCAGCGACAGCGTAAGACAAAGCTTTGGGAAGCAGCAGTATTAATAAAACCCAAACCGAAACATGCATCGATTTTTTTTCCATATTTTGTAATAATCACTTGACACGTACGAGGTAATATCGAGTTTTATTGACCAAAGAAAAAAATGACATTGACCGAGGTCAGTATCCGTTTCTTGGACTTATGAAGCTATCATGACATTGCCCTCATGGATGGTAAATGATAAGTTAATATTTTGAGCGTCGCACAAATGAGAGTCCCCTTGAAAGCGTTTCAGTTTCATCACAAAAGAACATGGAAAAACGTGGCAATATTATCAGAATTTGGAATTTCAAACTCATTGCTTCTATTACACAACTAAGGGACGCAACTCTGCACCGTGAATTCCGGCGCCACCAGTATCCCCACCTACGTAAAACATGCATTATACCTCACTATCTTTACCAAGTGTTGACGACATAATGCAGTCACAGATCCACTAACGCGTTACAGAGATCGAAGATAAATACGCTAGTTGCAGTGAACGAGATGTTTCATTTTTATCTCTCATCACAGCGAAAATTACGTGGAGAGTGTGGTCGCCGATGAATTCATGTTAACATATGGCCTTATTGCTACTACAAAGGATCGTCATAAAAATCTATTCAATAGATGAGCGGGAATATTTCATCGGCGTTTTTGAGTTCGAATGGAATGTGTTTGTATCTGAGAACAAAGTTAGCCATCTAAAGTCAGCGATCTAACACACTCAGCCACCGTGCAATATGTGTGCTGGCGATTAGGTCCCTGACTCGGAGAGTGAGGGTTCGAACGAACGGGACTCAACCTAACAAACTTACAAGGATCTGTACTTTATTGAGAAAGTGTAATCCCAAATATAACACATGTAACATTTGACCACTTTCTAAATAACATTGTGTATTTAACAGTGATACAAAATAATATAAATGAACAATAAAGAAGTACTGTAAACTGTGTTTGGTTTTGGTGTATAATTTAGTCGAGGTAATAATAGTTATGACGACCTGAATTTATTGGTCCTTTAAGTTCGTTATAACCGTAGTTTGATGATGAAAATGGTGAGTGAGTGAGTGAGTGAGTGAGTGTGTGAGTGAGCGAGCGAGTGTCGTGGACATTGACCACTTTCTAGAAAACCGGAAATTGACGCGACAAAGACCCTAGCTCGTTCTACTATGATAAAAGTACACGTGTTCTGTGGGCGATGGTATGCAGTGTTCCCATGACATCCACTGGTGCCGTGACCTGTAGGTAAAACCGGATCAACTTCAATGTTCAACAGAATCCCTGAAGGTGAAGCTGCTTCATTCCGGAAGTGACGTCACCTTCTACATTTCTCGTATCAGTAACTACTCTCGCACGTGGGTGTGACTTCCTTGGATGGCGACATTTTGTATCGAATGGATCAAGTGTATTTCTCACATGGAACTGAGATGTAACTCATTGGTATATCGCGACTGATGACACATATCGTTGGTCACATATGTCACCGAAAAGAATAACAATAGGTGAGTTGAATTGGGGGTTTACTTTGGGTTCGAGATTATTGTACCCAGACACCGACGTGCAGCACCTGACTGTGGCTACCAGCCCGGACCGATAGCAGTGGTCAGTTCTGGCCCACTGGGATACCAAGCCGCAGTTATTACACGGATACAGTGTATTTCCTATTAGCTGACCTGTCTCATAATCTGTTTTATTCCCACATGTCAAACTTAGGACAGTTGAACATGCACCGTCATGTAACGCTAAATGACGTAATCCGGCGTCGAACCACCTACCTTCAACGTTTAGGGAAAGGCTCTATTCACTCAAGTGAAGTTCAACGACAACAACAACGGCAACAACGACGATGGCAACGAGAACATCAACGACTACAACGACGGCAACGACAACAACAGCGTCTACAATGACGACAGAAACGACAACAACGAGGACAAAAATAACAAGATGTTAAGAATTGGATCTGCTTTGAATGTCGTTCAAAAAGCTACGTTGTTTCTCAGCTTACTCAAATTTTATGATGTAAAGCTTGTAAATAATATAAGACTGGCTCGGATTGCACAGACAGACCGTCTATGTTTAATAAGGGAGCACATATTACAACGTCAAATGTATCGAACGAGGGTACTTTTTGTCAAAGGGAATATAGTTTCACGACCGTACCTTTTATGATTTCGAAGCCATTATAAAGTCTAAAATTGTACTCATAAAAATATACAGTTCAAGTAATTACGGATATTCTCATTCTTGAAAACTAAATATGGTTTTACATTATCAGATAAAAAATATCACAGCTCAAGTTTGAGACACAAATTTCGCAATAACAGCCATGTATCAAAATGCCATACACATTTAAACTGTCGGCTCTGTGTAAGATGACGTGCGCACATTGTTGCTATCAGCCTTTAATAATCACTTGGCATATACATGTCTACGTAACTGTAGGTTGTTGACGTACGTTGCTGTCAAAATAAACCCATCAATACATGAAATTGCAAACCAAATCTCGTTTTTTTCTCTTTCACTTCCAACGGGAATTCAATTTGCCATCTAGTAGTCGAACATTCAATTTCCTCACCATAAAGTCAACATTCTCAAACCACTTGACTCACACATTCTCAGCAGCAACATCTCCCGACGAACATCATGTTGAAATTCTAGTCATATTCCTACGCCAGGAAAGCTCTTTATGAGATTTGAGGAGATTTGGGAGACGTATCAAGAAGCCACTATCAATAAGAGAGCGCTGTTCGTGTTTATTCGGGGATTTCCGGTTCCTTTTTCGAGGTAGGGATCTGGCGCTAAGGCTCTTCTGATAGAGAATAGGAGACAGGGGTCTTAAAGGAATGGTACTAGACCGGTTGCATCGATAGTTCTCAGCAGTTGGGATTTACATCACATAAGGAATGCCAAATAAGCACACGACTTAATATCTAAGATTTGCCTGAGCAATTTGTGATTCTGAATGACATCCGGTCATCGTGGTGCTTCCTGGGTAATATGCTGGTGTGGGCGCTTATAGCCAACTGGTGCTCTGGCTCAACGATGACGTTGGATACCAGCGTCTGTGTTTTAAAGGGGTCTGCTTTGGAATAAATCTTGAAGATTATTATGTAAAACTATGCATCTACAGTGCGATCACATCTGACTCACATCAGGAACTAAGAATAACTACAGGGAGAGGTGACGTGTTTAATTCTAGATGAATCTGGTATGAGAGTGTTATGTATTTTGTATAGTATCTCCGATTGTCCACAAGATGAAGTAGATATATTGGGTTCATGGTTTAAGTCTCGAAATATGTATCAGCGAGTGCGATCTGTGATATCGCACGTTGGCCTTTGGGAACTGACCAGGATAGTTGGAACCAAGCACAAATAGACACAATGTTGTTACTGGGATATGTTTTCTGAACGGGTATTTATGCAACTCATCCTTTCCTTAATGTCCAAGGTCAAAGAGGGTCAACACTGGTAAACGTCACGTGACATCAGCAAATTGCTCAATTCTACATATCGTATATTTTGTATTAAGCACTATGATCCTATTAAGATGTGTTATTTAACGCCAGAATATGAACCTTATTCCAACAACGATGATGTGTAAATAATCGAGTTTGGAAAAGATACATCAATGAGTGGTGTTTTAGGCCGCTTTTAGCAATATTCCATCAATATCACGGCGGAGCACACGAGGAATGGGGTTCCCACATCGAAAGCGGTGGAATCGAAACTGGGGAATCGAACCCGCGTCTTCTGAGTGACAAGCGGACACTTTAACCACTAGGCAACCCGACCCTCCGCCATTGATTGATAGTAGGAGCAACGATTCACACGATGAGGGTACGATGATACGCTGTCAACCAAGTTACACTTTGAAAGAGCCGACGGCTAATGGCTTCTCCGTAGTACATTTAATACCAAAACAGATTGAATGAGTGAGTGAGTGACTGAATGAATGTATGAGTGAGTGGGTTAGGGAGTGAGTGAGTGAACCTGAAGTATTGACTTCACACGCTGTAAGCGGGGAATAGGGACGAACACAGGCTTTATCCACTGACAACCAAGGAATAATACCTACTCTTCTTAAGCGCGCCGGTTCTAAAACTGAAGTTAATAAAGCCCAGAGCTCTTGATTAGAGAAACACGGTCTATATTCCCTGCCCTTCGCTCTAACCTGCAGGTCCTGTTAATGACAAGGTTCACTACAGATGGGCATGTGCCAGGTAGGTACATGTAGAACTGAAGGAAGAGGAGGGCTGTATGGGAGGCTTGACGTCACACAAATTAACGAATCCGGCAATGACCCCAAAGTGACAATGCACTGAAACTGCCTGGCCAGCTATCCCCATAAGACACTGAATGCAACTCTCGTATATACCATGTGAATGATATCACGGAGTGCTGTTGAAAGCGTAACACAAACTGGTGCTTTCACTCATCAACGATTACGTTTGAATTTCTGATGAAAACTATCAAACACCTCTTTGTTAGGAAAATGTGTATGCTGAAGAGAAAAAGAAATATATGCATACCTTCCGGGAAAGCATGTTAATCTTTTTGTTATACATATTCGGCAAATCAGATCTAATCAGTATCGTGTTATATTCTACCGTGAATTAGAATTTCACGGCTTCTGGCTTCTGATTGGGCAGTTTGGATTATCACAACCAAAGACGTATATACACGTATATACGTATATACGTCTTTGTCACAATGACGTAATATATTTTGCGTCACAGTTAACGATATGACGTCATAATAATGACGTACTGCAGTGTGGAACGTAACCTGGCCTAATTGTCTTCAGCTCCACACAATTGCAAGGTCGCCCACGAACCTAGCTAGGTATCCTCAGTGTCTCATGTGTTCGAGGGAAGAATTACGGCGTAAACAAACTGCTTGAACTAATGCACCGCTGTATTTTGCTGAAGGCTGTTGTAGGCGACAATGCGTCCAAACATTGGATTCACCAAAACCGCTTAACTCAACCTCTAAAACCAAAGAGTTCCCGTTTTATTTTGTCACATTAGAATGGACATAACACACTGTTTGAAATATAGTTTGTTACCTTCAGATTTAACGGTGCTAATTTATAATTTGAAACCCCGTGCGTTCTGTTCCAAATTGGGCGATGGGGTAGTCTAGTGGTTAAAGCGTCACGCGGAAGACCCGGGTTCGATTGCCACTTCGGTACAATGTGTGAAACCCATTGCTGGAGTCCCCCGCCGTGATATTCCTGGAATATTGCTAAAAGCGGCGTAAAAGTAAACTCACTCACTCACTCGGTTCCAAATTCAAATTAGCGCGGTAAACAACACAGAAAACCTGGCGCTAAACAGTCCACACCTGAGGTGAAATTGGGTTTAACGTCGTGCTTGAGAATATTTCGCTGATATGACGACGTCCCACACCTACCCCAGTGACAGCTAATACTTTATACGTGATCGTGGACTATCAAGGTGCAATTATTGAGTAATGTTGCTGTTTATTTCAACTGATGTATAGTTTTGACCGAATGGAAACCTATAACAATTTATCATTGAAAAAAACTCCAACCCGTTCCGACACCATAGAGTTTCATAACATTATATTAGGTGACCTGGTCACGTCGAGAATGCCATACCACCAATAACCTTCATATACTGTAAATGCAGAATTATGATGCGGCTCGGTGCCAGTTGGATGACCAAGCGCGGTAAGATCATAATATAATACACGGGTTATAATTTCTGTCACGAGCGATGCTCTTTATGACGTCAACAACACAGTTACTATGACAACATACGAGCTCGTAGCGACAAAACGGAAGAGACCTGCCAATGTCCCGCCTCTGTAAATTACGAGTAAGTTATGGTGAGGGGCGATGCAACCTAACTCTCTGGCTCTTTAGCTTGTCGTTCGGCTGGTATGGCTTTGCTGGTGATGTTATCGGATTGGGTGACAATTATCTTGTAGCAATAACAGACTCAAATACTGACAAGTCTTGACATAGATAGTGCATTACAGCGGTCAGCGCAAGCAGCAGGGGGCGATTTGAGTCAACATCAGCGCTGGATACACTGGCCCTTAAACCACCAGGCTGATGGACATTGTAAGAGGCTTTGATCTTATTCCTTTGTATTTGCCACAAGATGGCGATTGTGTTTAAACAAAACGGTATCAGGTTGTAATCGGGGAAATAATTGCAGAGACTCAGTTCTTCTTTTAAAGTGTAACCTGTACCTCGTACTAGAGGAAATACGGTAACATGTAAATTAAATACAAACGAAAGTAAATTATCCCGAAACGGTCATTTGAACTACACGGCAGCTGAGCTTGGCTTCGTAATGACTACAACGCAGGTTACATGCTTTAATTCAATACATCTGATCACTGAGCCACTTTGAACACATTGTATTGTAATCTTTGATTTTCGTGTTCATTTCCTCATACATTGGACGAAATATAATAATGTTTCATTTTCTTAATTTTCTCAAATAACAGAAAAATTATATAATAATGTTTGATTTTCGTGCATATGTTTCGTATACATCGGAAGAATGTTATACCAATGTTTGATTTTCGTATTTATTTTTCTCATACATCGGAGCAAATGTTTAATAATGTGAAATTAATTTTTTTTTCTTTTACTCATATATTGTAACGCGAGACACCGTTTCCTGCCGCGAATACTGTTGAGAATGTCTTCATATGTGCAAGACATGTTACCCATTGTCCATGGTCATTAAGACGCTGGTTACAATATTTTTGTAAATGTCTGATTTTTGTCAATTGGACAAGAGTTGTCGAAGTATCCAACGTTCTCGGTTTTCGATTTTCTATGCACTGTACGTTTTGTGGTTAATGTTCCTGTTGTGACACATGTATATTGTCAGTGAGGGATGGAGTGAGTGAGTATGGTTTTTACGCCATAATAAAGAAATAACAAGGCAGGAGAATCAAGAAATTGGCTTCATACACTGTATTTATGTGGGGAATAAAACCCAGGTCTTCGGCGTGATGAGCGAACGATTTAGCCTCTGGGCCACCCCGCCGCCCCCTATTACTCTCACTAGTGTGTGACAAATACAGGCATATCACCCCCTGGGAAAGGAGATCATAGATATTCCCGAAGCTTATATTCTTGACCAGTTGGTGGCCATGGGGATGTCCGCTTCTCGACTAAATGTCCTATCAGGACATGTCAAACAGATATTTTCTGTGACTAACTATTAACGTCAACTCTAGAATACAAAACGTCAGCAGTTTTGATTTATTGGTTCTCAGTAAAAGGGCTTTAGTGTTTGGCAATTGTCCACATTCATTGAAGACAACGAGCCATCCCCGTTACAAAGATATAACCATATCTCAGGCCACCACGTTTACGTCACATACGCCCGTGGTTGATGAAATGAAGTTGATAGTTTTGGATAGTGCCGCACTTTAACCCTTTTGAGTATTTGAAAATCCTCACTTGTAATTTCATTCTAGTGACCAAAATATTTCTCTGAGTACATTCCTGCTTGTATAGAAGAATAAGGTTAATATCTGACAACGGTATATATGCTGGGTCCTGCAATATCTCTCTTCGGACGGATTGTAAGGAACTTTGGATTCCAATACAAGAATATCTTCAGGTTTTAGTGTCGTCCCAGTTACAGCTTAATGTGGGGAGGTGGGGTAGCCTAGTGGTTAAAGCGTTCGCTCGTCACGTCGAAGACCCGGGTTCGATTCCCCACATGGGTACAATGTGTGAAGCCCATTTGTGGTGTCCCCCTCCGTGATATTGCTGGAATATTGCTAAAAACGGAGTAAAAACCATACTCACTCACTCACTCACTACAGCTTAATGTGGCAGGAAGGAGCCACACCTCCGCCATATTGTCGAAACCCGGAAGGATAATGCTGACAATCTCGAAACATATTCAGAGTGACTTTGGCATTTGAACTAACGATCACAGTATTCTGACACGACAATGGGACGTAACTCTGCACAACGCTATGCGGCAGACGACCGACCTCCTTGAGTACAAGAATGAGAGAGTGAGGTAGTTTCTTCACCGCCTTCAGCAGACGACCGGCCTCCTTGAGTACAAGAATGAGAGAGTGAAATAAGTTCAACACCGCTTTCAACAGTATTCCAGTGAAATCACGGCGTGTCGACATAAAGATGGCGAACGTCCTTCACTCCACATCTCAGAGCTACGACCATTCATTTCCTGACAACACCCCAGAATTTCACTGAACGCAGGAACAACGAACGGAAAGGCTTTGACACACTCGAGTAAATCAGTTCTGTGGCCATATCACAAGCTTAATGCATTCCTGTATGTACGCTGTCAATATATCACATATAAATTCGTCAACGCCCTGACACATCCATGTCACCGTCGTAGCCAACGCTGTCTGGATGGAGGAGGTAGTTGCTGCTGTCCATCCTGAGTCTGACTCCAGCAGCTGCACCACGACACCGCTAGCGACGACATCTGCATGTTAACTGGCTTAAAGACCTCAGGACTTTGACTTTCTGCCTCCAACACATACCGCAAAGGTCATGATCAGATCTCCTTTGCTCTCCCTTAACCATAGTGGTCCCTAAAGATTCTTTCAAAATGGTTACCATCAGACGTGGGCCACAATTCAGAGATAACGCATGTCGTTAAGTAACATTAATTAAAACTGACAAGCCCCTAGGGTCGCAGTTGTCGGTTTGGCTTCCTTCACGTTTCAATTACTGTGGTTTTCTTTCACATCATATTCAGTGTAATTGCTCGGACGAGTTCGCCTATCTGGCACAGCGCCAGGCCGACCAAACAGCATAGAAATGCCTTCCTTGTCGCGCGATGTCTATACACAACACCTAATAACTAATCTGACTTGTTTAGACCCACATGTGTCCTATTTACTCTCAACAGCAAGGTAGAAGGTTTTATTGAACTCACGATCTATATGTACGTGGTGGAACAGCATGAGCTGAAATCGAAGCAGAGCGTTGGTTCAAAGACTCCGAATGTTTCTCTAAGACGGTGAAAGGTTGAGGATTTGATCCATCTGCACAGTTAGGGGATGGGGTTTACGAATAGGGGCGGGGGATGGAGTGATGTGTGGTCAAGAATGCTTTGACGTCAACATCTCCGACACGATCTGTCCAGAGAGAACAAATTCCAGTTCCTGTAAGTTCAATTACTTGACAGTTATTATATGTTAGGTAATATAACCGTCTAATGTTTCTGATGGTCAGTTTATTCACAGATAACTTTATTCCTGGTGTCAATTTTCTTCCTATACATATATGTGTCTCCTCTGGTTGGTCGGAGCGAAATCATCTAGTCAGAATGTTTGACATTTTTCCAATATGTGCAAAACAAGCTTACATGTAAGCACAAACGCCAAACGCCCAAGTGATAAAAAACGGTCGTCAGTATTTAGGTCATTGCTGGAAGTATATAAAGTGTCTCGTGAAAGGTCTCGTGAAAAACACATAAGGTCAAAACAAAGGTTATGAATGTCCTTTTGGCGAGTATAAGTTCACACGAAAAACCACGAAACAATGGACTTAGTAGCCTTAAGTGAGTGAGTTTTAGTTTTACACCGCTTTTGGCAATATTCCAGCAATATCACAGCGGGGGACACCAGAAATGGGCTTCACACATTGTACCCATGTGGGGATTCGAACCCAGGTCTTCAGCGTGACGACCGGACGCTTTAACCACTAGGATACCGCACGGTCCCTACTAGTCTTGATGTTAACACAGAGTTAATTGTTTTTATCCATCAACTATCTTTCAGGTTGCCATGGCTGAAGATACATGTGTAAGCCTTCGGCGCTGATAAGGCAGGTCACAATCCCGCTGGAGACACGCGTTATTCCATCAATTCCAGCACAGAAAACCCGCCATTTCCTAGATTACTCCACCTATAATTGAGTTAGTTCAAGCTGTAACAATAATTGATTTAACTAAAGCCTGAGTAAAGGGAATCTCTCCGTGGTTTAAGTACGTATAGCATAGGACTTGCTGAAATTGATGTAGGTATAAAGACAGATATACCACAGAGTTGAACGAAATGAAGACATGCCATAGGATTGGTTGATATGAGGCTATATCATGGGGTTGTTCTGAATGAAGATATATCATATACCGGGGCTGGTTGGTATGGAAATATACCTTGGGGTGAGAGGTATAAGGATATATTGGGTTGGTAACTTTGAAGATATTTCATAGGGTGGGTTTGTATAAATGTATGTTGGGGGTTGGCGGGTATGAAAGTATTTCCTGGGGTTTGTTGGTATCAAGATATATCATATGATTGGTTAGTATGAAGATATATGTTGGCGTAGGTTGGGATGAAGATACCCTGATTATAATGCCACCGTTTGTCCAGGAGAAACAATGGCACTATATCCAGGGTGGCATTATACCCAGGTAGGATAGTTAGAGTCCCTTTGAAATCAACAAGGTGATTGAGCTGATGTCTCCTGTAATGGGCCTTGAATGGCTGGATAATCCCAGCGTGTGGGGGCTGCAGGTGACTTCTTGTTGTAGGTGGCAGGAAGTGTATTGTCACATGTGTTATCCCATCTGTATGTATGTATATCCTAGGGTAAGTTAGTATGAAGATATATCTTGGGGTTGGCTGGTATGAAGATTTATACTGTGTTGATTGGTATCATGATATATTCTGTGGTTGGTTGGTATCATGATATATTCTGTGGTTGGTTGGTATCATGATATATTCTGTGGTTGGTTGGTATCATGATATATACTGTGGTTGGTTGGTATCATGATATATACTGTGGTTGGTTGGTATCATGATACATTCTGTGGTTGGTTGGTATCATGATATATACTGTGGTTGGTTGGTATCATGATACATTCTGTGGTTGGTTGGTATCATGATACATTCTGTGGTTGGTTGGTATCATGATATATACTGTGGTTGGTTGGTATCATGATATATACTGTGGTTGGTTGGTATCATGATATATTCTGTGGTTGGTTGGTATCATGATATATACTGTGGTTGGTTGGTATCATTATATGGTATCTGTGGTTGGCTGGTATCATGATATGTTCTGTGGTTAGTGTGGTATCATTCTGTGGTTGGGTGGTATCATGATATATACTGTGGTTGGTTGGTATCGTGTTCTGTGGTTGGTTGATGTGAAGAAATATCATGGGTTTGGCTGATGATGATATATTGTAGGGTTTAGAGGAAAGATCGAACAGGCTCTGCCCCTCTGCACACGCCAGGGGTATGTCCACTGTATATTTATGGTTGACCAACGTCTTCAGCATATCACTGGGGCATCTGGGATCAGTTGAAGTTGCCCAGAAGGACGACTCAGACAAGGAGCTTGCTGACTGACCATGTCCTGGGACCTATTGACGAGTTAAGATAATTGTTTGATTATTATTTGAGACCTGGGTCCATCATTTGGATCAACACAACACAACGAAAACATGTGGGCTCCTCGCACCAAATGAGTACAGGCAGGTGACGTTAACTGGTAATGTCATGGCTTCGGGTTCCTGGGACAGAAAGGGAGACAATCACGACTGACCATTAGCAACGATGTTGGAGTCATAAACGACGTTACTTCGCCACAGAGCTATGTCAGTCTAGAGAAACTATCCAGGAAAACCACCAAGGTAACAACCCCTTTGGGCGTGCACGTGCTGCAGGGTACCACCCCTGTGCACTCGTCAATAGTGGTAGCAGCAGCAGCAGCAGCTGCACATCGTTACTTTGTCCTCCTTGCCCCTTACTCTCCTCATCCAGCCCTCTTGGCCTGTATAATATTTACCCTAAACCTCCGTAGTAGTGTTCACCATCAACGAGGTGACTGGCGTCGTCCACGCCGTTTTGAGGACTGAGATGAATACGACTGTTGAGCAGATCTAACAAAGCTAGAGCATGGCGGAACCAAACCTATCGAAGTGAAAGGAGATTATACTGACAAAATATGTTGTTCTCGGTTTCTAAGGTACTTTAGCAAAAGCCAAAATGTACAAATGTCCATTATTACGAAGACAATATTGTCCAAATTATATTATCCGTTCCCACGTCATATATTATGATTGTATCGTTTGAAAACGTATATGTACCATGGTTACCTAAGTACACATCTTACAGGTTTTTCCAAACAAATTTTAACGAGATAAAAATATCACTCGGCTGAACTATTTTCGATCTGGAGTGAAAATATGTGATGATGTGAGCTTATGTGTGTATATATAGCCTGATAATTTCCTGGCACGCTATACTGGCTGACAGACAACGATGATGGTCTGATGGTCAATGAGCCTCACGTCAAGGTCTCACTGGACAGTCTATTTGAGAGCCTGCTTTGCGTAGATTGTGTGTTTGGATCAAACAGTTTCAGTGCCATGTTTCACGGCCCAATCTGATTATAAGTTGGCATATTTACCCAATGGACTGGTTATGGCACTCGGTGTCGACAAACAGACTACTCCCGTCGTCACGGAGGCATCTGTTCCTGAAATGGCGGTCAGATCGAGGTACAAGAGAACTAATTTGGCGAATCAATCCAAAGGCGTGCAAGCCTGCCGCCTCGGGCAATGTCTGAGGTGACAGAATTAGGGAGTCTAATCTCGTTCTGTCAGCAGTTGTGAGATTTCACGAGAATCAATGTCGTCCGAGACAGTTAGGTTGGTGAAGTCGTCTGCGAACCACGCCATCACCGGAAGTAGCATCAATATTGACAGGATGACTTCCCTTGACGAGCAAGCGTCCTTGCATTCCCCAAGTGTGTGAAAGTACATACACTGAGCTCTGAATATGTGTCGAGGACAGCCGAGGGGGAGGAAATGCAAGCATGCATATTTAAGAAGGTGGATTAAGCTTATCTCGTCTGTCAGTCGGAGCTCGCATGTTAAGTACGGCAATGACCACATTACAGCGTCTGTAGGTGAGTACAGTCGCCCACAGATTGTGTACCTACTGCACCGATCACACTTTATGTTTCATAAACGCAGCCACGAACCAGTAACTCTTTTGAAATATGACTTAAAGAAGATCTATCTGGAGGTATTGTACCCAATAACGAACGCGGGCTACTATCTGCACAACCTAATTACAGCCCACTATATAATTGCATTACTATCTGATTAAGATAAGTGGATATCTAGGTGAGCCGTACCTCGTCTAACCTCCAGTGGTACAGACCTGCTTGGCTTGGATGATGCAATCAAGCTTACTATGACACACAGTGGTACATCCCTAGACAATAGATCAGCAGATAAATTTGATTTCTTTTGCTTAACCGACGCCTGTTGTCGCAAGTTCCGTCCGCTGAACTTGGACAAAGAACCAATTTCTGACTGAATATTTCCTCTTGCAGATGAATGACACACATTCTACCGAGTTCCACTGAAAGGTCAGACTTTCTAATACCCTCTATGTAGGCGGTTGTTTTTCTCTCGGTTTAACGTCGAATTGAATAGTACATGCTTCAGATCACCGCGTGTTATACAGGAGGAAAGGCCGAAACACTTTAAACTCATCACCGGAAGTAAGGGTATGAGGATGCTAAACCTGGGATAAAAATCGGGATTCGAACCGACGCATTCGACCATTTATCATCGGATAAATAATTTTCTTTGATAACCGACATGAGGCACAAGAGTGAGTGAGTGATTGAGTTGGGTTATGGACGCTTTTGGAATATTCCAGCAAAATCACGGCGGGAGACACCAGAAATTGGCTTCACACATTGTACCCGTGTGGGGAATCGAACCCGGGGTTTAGGCGTGACGAGCGAACGCTTTAGCCACAGGGCTACCCCACAATGCCGTACGCATATATTGATTGGCCTTTGCATGTGTTTGTGACTGGAATCACCCGCGGGCAGGACGTGGTCACCTTGTCGCGACCACCTGGTATCGCCACTATTTAATAGTGATCCAAAAATACATGATCATGATAGAGTCGGGACACCATCGATTATGTGATGGGCAGAGACTTTTCATACACATGCAAAAGGTGTGTGGTATATTTACATCGTCTCTAACGACGTTTCCAATACACTGAGTTGGCAGCATTTAGAAAGAAAAGGTGGTGATGAGGTACCTGTCGTTTTGTTGCTGGTTTTCATTTGTTTGGACAAATACGTCTATTATATTGTATGGCACACTGGTGCAAACTGGTTAAATCTGAGCTATTTAAAAGAAACAATTTCAGTCATAACCCTTATCTTGTCATTGCAATGCATCCATACAATTGCTGAAAACCTCTGAAACTTACTGCTCCAGGTGTGTAATACACCCTCAACAGATTTTAGGAAATGACTATAATTCAGACATGGTGTCAACTATAGGAGATTATGCACCTTCCTTACCGCTGTAAAGACGTAGGCAGTTCAAGACGGATTCTCGAGGATGATCAAAGATCTGGAAACCTTCAACAGTTGACATGAACTGATTATGGATGGTCAACCACTCACCACATATAACACATCCTTGCAAATGGAATCTTTCAAGAGATAGTTGAAAATATTCTGAGGAAGGAACTGGGCGTGACATTGGTTTCAGCAGACAGGGTTCCAATGCTTCGGATCACTGATTAGAATCGCTCAAGCCTTTACGTCGTTTGAAGCAGATCGAGATGAGTCGTTGGGCAATTTGTGATCATGTAAAACTCTTGGGGCTGCCAACTTCAGCCACAGACAAACCAACAGCCATAAAAATGGAAACATCTAACGACTCTTCTAAGGAACGTCAAATGTTTTTCCAACAGCTGGACTACCTTCTGAAACGCCAGACCATTCATAGCCAATGTTACATTCAACTGCCTTACACGCAACTGCATGATAAAACCTATGCTAAACCTCATTGAAAACTCAATGTGCGTTGAAAGTTACTTTCAATGTGCGTTGTTTCACAAAGAACGTGTGACTGTGACCCTCATTGTCATACAACAGCACCACCCCGGCCCTAGATTTGGCACCGTCAAATTTCCAAATTTGAAGAAAAAGCTGCTTGATAACCATTATGCAAATGAAAATAACGTCTATTCTGGCGTGATAGTGGGTGTCCACGTTGCCGCTTCAGAGACACCACAAGCAAAAGTAAGCGAACAAACCAAGCATAACAGTAAACCCTTTCTAGAGCCATCATCAATCAGGAAGACATATGAGTCCATTTTACGATTCCGACTATGTAATGATAGCGCTCCACCTGTGGCAAAGTGGTAACCGTCAGAAACACACGCAAAGGCAAGTCAAGTTGAAGTGAAAATAGGGAATTGCATCCGATTCGGATATTATTAATGTCACTGATATGTTACATTTGAGTATACGAAAAAGACCCAAACATTTTGAAAGTGTTATTAGGCCTTAAACGTTGTAACCTTGATAAGTGCTTTCCTAAAATCCCCATCTTGGGCTGAGAGTGTCGTAAAGAGGACGGCCTAAGGCCTGGAATGATGATTGGCCTGGGAGGCAAGTATTGGGATTAAATGACCCCTCAGGCCAGGAATCTATAGCTGACGACATGGACACATGGAACATGTGCTCAGCTGAGACAAGAATGGAGTTTAGGGGGTCGGGGCCTACTCAGTCTTTGAATGTGGAAGCCAGTGGCGTGTGACAGATGACGACGACGCGGGAGCAGTTACTGACGGCGGAGACTAGCGAGGGCCAATACCGAGACCTAGCGGTCATCTCCCAGACGGTTTCATCTCTGTAACTGACGCATCGACTGAAGAGGGCGTGGGGCTTCAACCCGCTAATCATTTCTACTAAACACAGTAACCTTTGCGACACTGAAATGCGTAGTAATCTGTCGGGAGCATTTAATCACATACCTAACGAGTGATGCGACTGCAAATAGTTCCCTGCATAGACACGGCAGGAAATTGAATGTCTAGTTATGGTGTGTCCGTTGATTAGGAACATTTCAAGACTGATGTCATGAAACCTTTAACTGCGTTTGTTCTCTGCGTGGACTCTTAAAATAGGGACCTTGTTAGTGTAGGCACGTGGGCAGGCGGCCATTTGTCACACAAAAATCACAGTGTAGTTTCCTCACAACTTAATGTTTGGACTTACGTACCCCGCGCAATGTGTTCCAAACAACTCTACAAACTTCTTTCACAAAAAATTGGTTCCTTACAATGTATTTCTACATTAATCTTTAATGAGTAACATGTTCCACACAACGTATTCTGTACGTTAATCTTTCGCAAGTATATAAAATATGTTCCACATGACTTATTGTGGATGTTAATCTTTTCAATTAACATGTTACACCAAACGTGAAGTAAACTAGCATGCATAGTGAACAGTACTGCTGCTCAAGTACTATGTTCGCTACAACTAATATGCATAGTGAACAGTACTGCTGCTCAAGTAATATGTTCCCTACAACTAATATGCATAGTGAACAGTACTGCTGCTCAAGTACTATGTTCCCTACAACTAACATGCATTGTGAACAGTCCTGCTGCTCAAGTAATATGTTCCCTACAACTAACATGCATAGTGAACAGTCCTGCTGCTCAAGTACTATGTTCCCTACAACTAACATGCACAGTCCTGCCGCTCAAGTAATATATTCCCTACAACTAATATGCATAGTGAACAGTACTGCTGCTCAAGTAATATGTTCCTACAACTAATGCATGCATAGTGAACAGTCCTGCTGCTCAAGTACTATAGCAATAATATGCATAGTGAACAGCTCAAGTACTGCTGCTCAAGTAATATGTTCCCTACAACTACTATGCATTGTGAACAGTACTGCTGCTCATATGTTCCCTACAACTAATATGCATAGTGAACAGTCCCTGCTCAACTAATATGTTCCCTACAACTATGCATAGTGAACAGTACTGCTGCTCAAGTAATATGTTCCCTACAACTAATATGCATAGTGAACAGTACTGCTGCTCAAGTACTATGTTCCCTACAACTAGCATGCATTGTGAACAGTCCTGCTGCTCAAGTAATATGTTCCCTACAACTAACATGCATAGTGAACAGTCCTGCTGCTCAAGTACTATGTTCCCTACAACTAACATGCACAGTCCTGCCGCTCAAGTAATATATTCCCTACAACTAATATGCATAGTGAACAGTCCTGCTGCTCAAGTACTATGTTCCCTACAACTAACATGCACAGTCCTGCCGCTCAAGTAATATATTCCCTACAACTAATATGCATAGTGAACAGTCCTGCTGCTCAAGTACTATGTTCCCTACAACTAATATGCATAGTGAACAGTACTGCTGCTCAAGTACTATGTTCCCTACAACTAATATGCATAGTGAACAGTCCTGCTGCTCAAGTACTATGTTCCCTACAACTAATATGCATAGTGAACAGTACTGCTGCTCAAGTACTATGTTCCCTACAACTAATATGCATAGTGAACAGTACTGCTGCTCAAGTACTATGTTCCTACAACTACATGCAACAGCATGCATGCATAGTGAACAGTACTGCTGCTCAAGTAATATGTTCCCTACAACTAACATGCATAGTGAACAGTCCTGCTGCTCAAGTTCCCTACTATGTTCCCTACTCAAGTACTAACTAACATGCATTGTGAACAGTCCTGCTGCTCAAGTAATATGTTCCCTACAACTAACATGCATAGTGAACAGTCCTGCTGCTCAAGTAATATGTTCCCTACAACTAACATGCATAGTGAACAGTCCTGCCGCTCAAGTAATATGTTCCCTACAACTAATATGCATAGTGAACAGTACTGCTGCTCAAGTAATATGTTCCCTACAACTAACATGCATAGTGAACAGTCCTGCTGCTCAAGTAATATGTTCCTTACAACTAGCATGCATAGTGAACAGTCCTGCTTCCCTACAACTAACATGCATAGTGAACACATATTTCCCTACAACTAACATGCATTGTGAACAGTCCTGCCGCTCAAGTAATATGTTCCCTACAACTAACATGCATAGTGAACAGTCCTGCTGCTCAAGTAATATGTTCCCTACAACTAACATGCATAGTGAACAGTCCTGCTGCTCAAGTAATATGTTCCCTACAACTAACATGCACAGTCCTGCCGCTCAAGTACTATGTTCCCTACAACTTTATTTCTGGCAATATATTGAATTGAGATATTCAACAAGACCTGCTGATCGTGTGTAATATTTTCCAAATTAACTTACTGCCTCCAATCGGAAGTAATGTTCCCCACACAACTCACTATGGTAAAGTGAGATGAGATTCTACCACCAGGACCTACATTGGTAAAGCTATGAGCTACAGACGGGTATTCATTGCATCCACAGTTATACTCGGTCTCCACAAGGGGTCGCTAATACTCGTCTGTATGTGGGCTTCCGGTCTCGGCGCTTCCCTTCTTTGTACTTGTGATTATAAACCTGCACTACCGTGATACTTCAATTAAATCCCCTCTTACGCTGAACTATGCCGGTTACCAGGCGCTGTGCTGCTTGCCATGAAGGAGAATTGGACCACACTGGGGGAGCGGGTTAGTAGGTGAGTGAAGTAGTGAAAGTGTGAGGGTGAATAATTGAAAGAGTGAGTGGGTTGGTTGGTGTTTCATTTGCTGAATGAGTGAGTGAGTGTGTCAGTGAGTGAGTATGTTGGTGTGTCAGTGAATTACTGAAAGAGTGAGTGAGTGGGTTGGTTGGTGTTTCATTTGCTGAGTGAGTGAGTGAGTATGTTGGTGTGTCAATTGGTGTGTGTGAATTACTGAAAGAGTGAGTGAGTTGATGGGTGGGTGGGTGTTTCTGTGGCTGAATGAGTGAGTGAGTGGGTAGGCGGTGGGAAGGTTTTCCATGGGTGAGTGAATGGGTTTGTAAAAAAGCACGACCATGGTACAAAGGACACATAACCATAACAGGAGTATTCATGAATGCTAACAACATAAATGAAATGTTGCAGCACATGAATGGAGATCCATACAAAGAAATAACACATTAATCTATTCCAACAGCAACATTTCAAAGCAAAGAAATGCAAATGTTTTTGTGGATGTATAGGAATTTGTGTTCCTAAGCACAAGGATGCTTAACTTTCATGAACGCTGCGCAGTAAAGTACGTAGGCGACGGGAACTGTTCATGGACGTTACGTAAAGAAGTACGTAGGCGACCGGAACTGTTCATGGACGTTACGTAAAGAAGTACGTAGGCGACGGGAACTGTTCATGGACGTTACGTAAAGAAGTACTGAACATGGACGTTACGTAAAGAAGTACGTGGGCGACCGGAACTGTTAATGGACGTTATGTAAAGAAGTACGTGGGCGACCGGAACTGTTTCATGGACGTGGGCGACCAGAACTGTTCGTAAAGAAGTACGTGGGCGACCGGAACTGTTAATGGACGTTACGTAAAGAAGTACGTGGGCGACCGGAACTGTTCATGGACGTTACGTAAAGAAGTACGTGGGCGACCGGAACTGTTCATGGACGTTACGTAAAGAAGTACGTGGGCGACCGGAACTGTACTTGGAAGTTACGTAAAGAAGTACGTGGGCGACCGCACGGAAATGTTCACGTACACGGACACTGCACAGACAATAGTATTTCCGCGATGGTCAATACATTGCTTTCACATCTTGTTAGGCAGAGATCACACATAATACAACAATCCTCCTCAAAGACATAAGCTTAGTAATCTGACGCTGCACAGAAGGCAATTGGAGTTTAATACTTAGCTGAACAGCATCAATCATCCAGATTAAGGGTCACAGATCTGACATGATCTGGATTAAACACAGCAACCATGGAACAGAAATTATACATGCACAGTTGGGGCTGGAAAGGGCGACTGCTGGCCCTAGTCGAGGTTACAAGATTAAACTTGGCATCGTTTCGTATGGGGTAATGTAAGACATATGAAACAAAGCCAGTTTAACGTACAAGAACTGTGCATATATTCAGAGGATGAACAATGTTGGGGTAAGATATGAGATGCAGCTTTTCTGTTCACTAATTCCAGTCAGCTAAACCTCAGCAGAGGCTCGTATGGCGAGGAATCTCCTGCAAGTAAGTCTGATGTATAGCTCCAGCTTCTCATGAGAGCGCTCGTCTTTTTTAACCTTTCACCTCAAGGAAGATGCCATCAAATATAAGATTAACATACTGTGTTTAGACATTTGATGTAGACCAACTGTAGATTAGATAGCTTTTATTTCAACTTGCAACAGAGCGATATATCAATACCGGTTTCAAATGCATGTTTTATTCAGAGGTGGTAATTGTAATTTGATACCTCTGACTAGGCTGGATCGGGATTTCCCCAAATTTATGATGCCATACGTGATAAACTTGTTGGGCAGCACGCACATGGTGAATCTAAGGTCTTTAGGTTACTGAAAAGGGTGTTTTTCAGATGATATATTTACGAAAACAAGTTTGCTCTACTTCCATCTTGCCATATGGTCCCAGCTAATAAGATTTTTTCACCATTAACAGGAAGAGGGTTGGCCATCCTGCTCTACAGGAAGGAAAGAACAGTGTTGCCAAGGTTACCTGAGACAATGGGATGGGGTGACTGTGGGGTGCAGTGGGGGTGGGGAATAATTAGAACAGTGTCGTGACGTCAGGCTGAATGGCTTTATGCAAGAAGATCGTCTGAAGGTATGTCATTTCTGGGTATTTCTACATATCACACGCGTTCCCCTTAAGACATCACCTACAGTACATAGTATGGGCAATTTCTGGGTAATTTATATAACACATACTGTTATATTAACTGTATTAAATATTATTATGGGACACTTCACATACCACTTTAATGTGTCAAATTGAAGAGATATCAATACAGGGTGGTTAGAAGATGACATAACGTTGGGGGATGGCAAAACAGGATGAACGATTGCAGTGTGGTAAATACATAATGGACTACTGCAAAAATAGCAAATAGATGATGTACAAGTGCAGTGTTAAATAGACGATGTACTATTACAGGATGATAAATAGACGATGAACCATTAGAAGATGATAAATAGACGATGTACCATTAGAAGATGATAAATAGACGATGTACCATTAGAAGATGATAAATAGACGATGTACCATTAGAAGATGATAAAGAGACGATGAACCATTAGAAGATGATAAATAGACGATGTACCATAACAGGATGATACATAGACGATGTACCATTAGAAGATGATAAATAGACGATGAACCATTAGAAGATGATAAATGGACTGTGTACCATAACAGGATGATACATAGACGATGTACCATTAGAAGATGATAAATAGACAATGTACCACGAGATAGAAGATGATAAATAGACGATACCATTAGAAGATGATAAATAGACGATGTACCATTAGAACATGATAAATAGACGATGTACCATTAGAAGATGATAAATAGACGATGTACCATTAGAAGATGATAAAGAGACGATACCATTAGAAGATGATAAATAGATAACAGGATGATACATAGACGATTACCATTAGAAGATGATAAATAGACGATGAACCATTAGAAGATGATAAATGGACTGTGTACCATTACATGAATATTACAAGATAATTTACATGCATGACGGTATGTAGATGATAAATTAGATAAATAGATGATGTACCATTACCGGATGACAGATAGACGATGAACCATTACATGATGATAAATAGATGATATACCATTAGAGGGTGATAAATAGACGATGTACCATTAGAAGATGATAAAGAGACGATGAACCATTAGAAGATGATAAATAGACGATGTACCATAACAGGATGATACATAGACGATGTACCATTAGAAGATGATAAATAGACGATGAACCATTAGAAGATGATAAATGGACTGTGTACCATTACATGAATATTACAAGATAATTTACTATTGCATGACGGTATGTAGATGATGTACCATTACCGGATGATAAATAGATGATGTACCATTACCGGATGACAGATAGACGATGAACCATTACATGATGATAAATAGATGATGTACCATTAGAGGGTGGTAAATAGACGATGTACCATTAGAAGATGATAAAGAGACGATGAACCATTAGAAGATGATAAATAGACGATGTACCATAACAGGATGATACATAGACGATGTACCATTAGAAGATGATAAATAGACGATGAACCATTAGAAGATGATAAATGGACTGTGTACCATTACATGAATATTACAAGATAATTTACTATTGCATGACGGTATGTAGATGATGTACCATTACCGGATGATAAATAGATGATGTACCATTACCGGATGACAGATAGACGATGAACCATTACATGATGATAAATAGATGATATACCATTAGAGGGTGGTAAATAGACGATGTACCATTACATAATGGTAAATAGATGATGTACCATTAGAGGATGACAATATACGAATTACCATTACATGATGATAAATAGATGATGTACCATTAGAGGATGGTAAATAGACGATGTACCATTATATGATCGTAAATAGATGATATACCATCACATAATGGTAAATAGGCGATGTACTATTGCAGTATGGTAAATAAATGTCTTTACAAAATGTTACATAAATCACCATTGCAGTGTGGTAAATCTATAATGTACCAATACAGGATGGTAAATAAAAATATGTACCATTGCTGTGTGGTAAATAGACAATGTGCCTTTAAAGAGAGGCAAACATATTATGAAGAAAGCCATTGTCTTTCCTAGATATACCACCGGAGTGAGGCAAACGGATAATATATCATTGCAGTGTGGTAAACGAATGACATACCGCTGACGTATTAATTTACTTGACATATCACGGCTAAATGTTACGCACACAAGTCACGGTAAGATGTTTATAAACACGACATACCACGTTTGGATGTACAATTTAACATACGTCAATATTAATATAGGATGTTATACAACGCTTTACCAATGTAGGGTGTTAAATTCCTGGTACATCACGGCGTGGAGGTAATTACATTCAATATTAATGAGGAGTGTTATAACATGATATATCACAGTGTGGTGTCAAATATGTTATGTCAGCGCAAGGTTGTGCTGCTGAAGCGTATTGGAGGCTAGGTCGATAACACTGATATTGTCCTCACAACAGAAAATAACATGCGCCAAATGACAAGTGCTTCTTCCTTGTCTATATCTAGGTCACACGAACAATCAATTGAAATGCTTGTGTCACATGGACTAGACAGCCACGATGACCTAGCCAGGCTGTACAAGCGCATGGATTGCGCCATAGTGATATATGAGACCGTGGTGTTATAGAAAAGAATTCCTGGAATTTGATATTATGGCAAATTTTATTAACTGTATTAGGATAATACTGCAAGAAATACCAAAATCGCTAACATGCTCCATTTCAAGACGTTTCATTTGGCGACATTAGGATACTATTTCAAGAAATTGCGGTTGTGGTATAGGTTGTACATAACATTAGGTTACAAATGTACGACATAATATTTAACCTGGATAATTGACGTACATGGTGGTAAGAAATCACGATTTTCTTGATTAGAGTGTTTGATGAAATGTGTATTGTATGTCCGGGTCATGTTTATCATGTTGGCCTCGTGAATAGTTAAACCAGAGGTCGATAGCATGAGTAACTATCAACACTGACGGGGTATGATGCCACGCCCACTGTCGCTACTTGATCGACATTGAGATGCATGATGCGTTTGTGGAAGCGGCAATTAAATGGTGATCAGGCTCGGTGACTTGGCTGAATGTGTGTCATCATAAACCGTGTGTACGTTTCTACCAACATATGAAAATTGCTTTATCTGGTCCAAATTAGATTATACACGTCATTGAGCTGGAATATTGCTGGGAAACGCAAAAACATCAAAGGGATTTTGAAACATAACACTGTGCACAGGAATTCGTGTGATTTGCATATTACGCAGTACTATAACAGACCGCATACACACATCCTAGTGAGGTGCATTCTGGGAATTCTCGCGAGATACGAATCGAGAGGACGTTGTTCGCAGCATCAGCGTACGTGCATGGCGTCGTATGTGATCCCCCTCGCCCGTCTATAACCCGTGCACATGTCAGTGTAACATAAAATCAGCACAGAGTAGAATTTAAGTGCTTTATTCTACACTAAAACTACATTTGGCATTCTTCTTGGACCAGTTAGACGTATAGAGGATTACAGACGGGCCCTCCGCACGCAATGGCAGCGTTTTTACCCCAAACAGGAACATGCTGCATGATTACTAAAACGAACTGGTAATTAATTCAATTACTTAACAATGATAGATGAAGTTTCCTCGACCGATAAAAACAACGCCAATGGAGCTTACACCACTCTCATCCTGTCATAGTGAACCATTCAATAAAGGCCGGCTGCTACTGAGCAGGGCGTGCATTGTGTATATTCCGCAGGGAGCTGAGAATGAATTATGACCTGCGTTGCTCGTACTTATCCATGGTGTGTAATGATGTGATATCATTGTTACAGTGAGACCTAAGTAACAGCATCTTCAGTCGATGTGAGTTCTGAGACGACGAAACCATGCGGTACTAGCGGAATCAGTATTATATATAACACTATATGTCGACACTCCGCTTGTCTCGAAGTAGGGATACCTCGAAACATGGAGGTAGTATTTGAGCCAAGGGATACGAATGTAACAGTAATGTAGTATCAACATAACGAATATAAGGCTACAAAGATGGAGTAATAAACCACCAAGAAGTCACGCTTGTGAAGAAAAACAGCACCGAGGTAACAAACATGAGGTAATAAAGCTCCAAGGTCACGAGTATGAAGTAATAAAGCACCAAGGTCACGAGTATGAAGTAACAGAACACCAAAGTCACGTTAGTGGGGGTAATTAAGCACCAAAGTCACGCTTGTGAGCTAATAAAACACTAAAGTCACACTTGTGAGGTATTAAAACACTAAAATCACGCTTGTGAGGTAATAAAATCTAAAGTTACGCTTGTGGGGTAATAAAACACTAAAGTCACGCTTGTGGGGTAATAAAGCACCAAAGTCACGCTTGTGAGCTAATAAAACACTAAAGTCACGTTTGTGGGGTAATAAAGCACCAAAGTCACGCTTGTGGGGTAATAAAACACCAAAGTCACGCTTGTGGGTAATAAAACACTAAAGTCACGCTTGTGGGGTAATAAAACACCAAAGTCACGCTTGTGAGGTAATAAAACACTAAAGTCACGCTTGTGGGGTAATAAAGCACCAAAGTCACGCTTGTGAGCTAATAAAACACTAAAGTCACGCTTGTGAGGTAATAAAACACCAAAGTCACGCTTGTGAGGTAATAAAACACCAAAGTCACGCTTGTGGGGTAATAAAGCACCAAAGTCACGCTTGTGGGGTAAAAAAACACTAAAGTCACGCTTGTGAGGTAATAAAACACTAAAGTCACGCTTGTGAGCTAATTAAACACTAAAGTCACGCTTGTGGGGTAATAAAGCACCAAAGTCACGCTTGTGGGGTAATAAAGCACCAAAGTCACGCTTGTGGGGTAATAAAGCACCAAAGTCACGCTTGTGGGGTAATAAAACACCAAAGTCACGCTTGTGAGCTAATAAAACACTAAAGTCACACTTGTGAGGTATTAAAACAATAAAATCTAAAGTCACGCTTGTGGGGTAATAAAACACTAAAGTCACGCTTGTGGGGTAATAAAGCACCAAAGTCACGCTTGTGAGCTAATAAAACACTAAAGTCACGCTTGTGGGGTAATAAAGCACCAAAGTCACGCTTGTGGGGTAATAAAACACCAAAGTCACGCTTGTGGGGTAATAAAACACTAAAGTCACGCTTGTGGGGTAATAAAACACCAAAGTCACGCTTGTGAGCTAATAAAACACCAAAGTCACGCTTGTGGGGTAATAAAGCACCAAAGTCACGCTTGTGAGGTAATAAAACACCAAAGTCACGCTTGTGGGGTAATAAAACACCAAAGTCACGCTTGTGGGGTAATAAAGCACCAAAGTCACACTTGTGAGGTAATAAAGCACCAAAGTCACACTTGTGAGGTAATAAAACACTAAAGTCACGCTTGTGGGGTAATAAAGCACCAAAGTCACGCTTGTGAGCTAATAAAACACCAAAGTCACGCTTGTGGGTAATAAAGCACCAAAGTCACGCTTGTGAGGTAATAAAACACCAAAGTCACGCTTGTGGGGTAATAAAGCACCAAAGTCACGCTTGTGAGGTAATAAAACACTAAAGTCACGCTTGTGAGCTAATAAAACACTAAAGTCACGCTTGTGAGGTAATAAAACACTAAAGTCACGCTTGTGGGGTAATAAAACACCAAAGTCACGCTTGTGGGGTAATAAAACACCAAAGTCACGCTTGTGAGGTAATAAAACACCAAAGTCACGCTTGTGGGGTAATAAAGCACCAAAGTCACGCTTGTGAGGTAATAAAACACTAAAGTCACGCTTGTGAGCTAATAAAACACTAAAGTCACGCTTGTGAGGTAATAAAACACTAAAGTCACGCTTGTGGGGTAATAAAACACCAAAGTCACGCTTCTGGGGTAATAAAACACCAAAGTCACGCTTGTGGGGTAATAAAACACCAAAGTCACGCTTGTGGGGTAATAAAGCACCAAAGTCACACTTGTGAGGTAATAAAGCACCAAAGTCACACTTGTGAGGTAATAAAACACTAAAGTCACGCTTGTGGGGTAATAAAGCACCAAAGTCACGCTTGTGAGCTAATAAAACACCAAAGTCACGCTTGTGGGTAATAAAGCACCAAAGTCACGCTTGTGAGGTAATAAAACACCAAAGTCACGCTTTGTGGGTAATAAAGCACCAAAGTCACGCTTGTGAGGTAATAAAACACTAAAGTCACGCTTGTGAGCTAATAAAACACTAAAGTCACGCTTGTGAGGTAATAAAACACTAAAGTCACGCTTGTGGGGTAATAAAACACCAAAGTCACGCTTGTGGGGTAATAAAACACCAAAGTCACGCTTGTGAGGTAATAAAACACCAAAGTCACGCTTGTGAGGTAATAAAACACCAAAGTCACGCTTGTGAGGTAATAAAACACCAAAGTCACGCTTGTGAAGTAAAACAGCACCGAGGTAACGACATAAGGCTACCAAGGTCACGAATGGGAAGTAATAAAGCACCAAGGTCACGAATATATAGTTGTTAAACATCAACGGCACTCGGCTTTTTGTTGGAGACAGCCCGATTTTGTGAAAAATTCGATCTTCTGATCAAAAGGTTTTCCCACAGCTAAGTGCTTCCATGTTGTGGAACAAACGCAAGGCTATAACATAGAACCAGGCCAAAATAACAGAATTACCCTAACAGAATAACTTTATCACAAAGAGCTATGGCTTTGGTTTATCTTTTTAATCTTGACATTCTACAGGCCATGTCAACGAAATTTGGTGCATCAACGCCTTGACATTTAATACCCACAAAGAAATGTCGAACTAAATCCACGCTTTCAAAGATATTAGTCTCGATACAGGATACAGCTTCTGAGACGCAGTGAAGCCCTCTGAAAGTCACGTGGCACGGATATCCGTTAGAGGAGACGGACGTAGAGACGTGCCATGTGAACAAGTTTCAAGTTGTGGAGAACAGGCAGGAAAAAGAGTGACAGATCCGAAAACGAACAGATTTCACAAGGAAACAAGGAAAATAATCTAATTGGAAAGCATTGGTGTTTGCTAAGATCAGCACCGTCTGTTATTCTGAAGCATGAACAGTTAATCAGGCAAGAGGTTAGCGTTGGTCATTTAAAGTCCGGCCACCAAGAAAGAGTCCACGGAAGAAAGATTCCGTGAGCCAAAATGGCCTGTATTGTCCAAATACGACCTGACCTTGACCTTATTGCACGTGTCCAGGCAGCGATTCCCTGCTCCAGCTGAACATAGAGGGGATCCTTTCCGCGGGAAATACGTGATCCCAGTTCAGCCAGTACTAACAAGTTGACTGACGGTTACTTAAGAAATACAGTTCGCTCTACCACCATGTATAGTGTAATAAAGCACACCTTCGCCCTGAACTATTATAGTTAAAGTACGAGGACTTTTGGTGTCTTTTTTATATTCAACGGATGCTTTTGGCACTGGATACCAATAACATGATCATTAAAAATAGTCTTTACATCTTTGACCGTGAGGGAGCTGAACTAATACAAACATCATTTTGGATCTTTGAATGTGAGGGTACTGAACTAATACAAACATCATTTTGGATCTTTGACCGTGAGGGTGCTGAACTAATACAAACATCATTTTGGATCTTTGACCATGAGGGTGCTGAACTAATACAAACATCATTTTGGATCTTTGACCGTGAGGGTGCTGAACTAATACAAACATCATTTTGGATCATGACAGTGAGAGGCGGAACTAATACAAACATCATTTTGGATCTTTGACCGTGAGGGTGCTGAACTAATACAAACATCATTTTGGATCTTTGACAGTGAGAGGCGGAACTAATACAAACATCATTTTGGATCTTTGACTGTGGGGGTGCTGAACTAATACAAACATCATTTTGAATCTCTGATAATGAGGGTGTTGAACTAATACAAACATCATTTTGGATCTTTGACCGTGAGGGTGCTGAACTAATACAAACATCATTTTGGATCTTTGACAGTGAGAGGCGGAACTAATACAAACATCATTTTGGATCTTTGACCGTGGGGGTGCTGAACTAATACAAACATCATTTTGAATCTCTGATAATGAGGGTGTTGAACTAATACAAACATCATTTTGGATCTTTGACCGTGAGGGTGCTGAGCTAATACAAACATTATTTTGGATCTTTGAATGTGAGGGTACTGAACTAATACAAACATCATTTTGGATCTTTGACCGTGAGGGTGCTGAACTAATACAAACATTATTTTGGATCTTTGAATGTGAGGTTGCTGAACTAATACAAACATCATTTTGGATCATGACTGTGAGAGGCGGAACTAATACAAACATCATTTTGGATCTTTGACCGTGAGGGTGCTGAACTAATACAAACATCATTTTGGCATTTTGACCGTGAGGGTGCTGAACTAATACAAACATCATTTTGGATCTTTGACGGTGAGAGGCGGAACTAATACAAACATCATTTTGGATCTGTGACCGTGGGGGTGCTGAACTAATACAAACATCATTTTGAATCTCTGATAATGAAGGTGTTGATAGTGACTAATACAAACATCATTGTGAATCTCTGATAGTGAGGGTGTTGAGCTAATACTAAACATCCTTTTGAACCGTGAGGGTGTTGAACTAATACTTTAAACATCATTTTGTGAGGGTGTTTTGACATCCTTTTGAATCTAGTGAGGGTGTTGAACTAATACTTTAACATCATTTGGGTGACCGTGAGGGTGCTAAACTAATACAAACATCATTTTGGATCTTTGACCGTGAGGGTGCTAATAATACAAACATCATTTTGGATCTTTGATAGTGAGGGTGCTGAACTAATACAAACATCATTTTGGATCTTTGACAGTGAGAGGCGGAACTAATACAAACATCATTTTGGATCTTTGACCGTGAGGGTGCTGAACTAATACAAACATCATTTTGAATCTCTGATAGTGAGGGTGTTGAACTAATACAAACATCATTTTGGATCTTTGACAGTGAGAGGTGTTGAACTAATACTTTAACATCATTTTGAATCTTTGATAGAGGGGTGTTGAACTAATACTTTAACATCATTTTGAATCTCTGATAATGAGGGTGTTGACTAATACTACCATCATTTTGAATCTCTGATAGTGAGGGTGTTGAGCTAATACTAACACATCATTGTGAATCTCTGATAGTGAGGGTGTTGAGCTAATATTAACACTTTAACATCATTTTGAATCTCTGATAGTGAGGGTGTTGAGCTAATACTTTAACATCATTTTGAATCTCTGATAGTGAGGGTGTTGAGCTAATACTAACACATCCTTTTGAATCTCTGATAGAGAGGGTGTTGAACTAATACTTTAACATCATTTTGAATCACTGATAGTGAGGGTGTTGAACTAATACTTTAACATCATTGTGAATATCTGATAGTGAAGGTGTTGAACTAATACTTTAACATCATTTTGAATCTCTGATAGTGAAGGTGTTGAACTAATACTTTAACATCATTGTGAATATCTGATAGTGAAGGTGTTGAACTAATACTTTAACGTCATTTTGAATCTCTGATAGTGAGGGTGTTGAACTAATACTTTAACATCATTTTGAATCTCTGATAGTGAAGGTGTTGAACTAATACTTTAACATCATTTTGAATATCTGATAGAGAAGGTGTTGAACTAATACTTTAACGTCATTTTGAATCTCTGATAGTGAAGGTGTTGAACTAATACTTTAACATCATTTTGAATCTCTGATAGTGAAGGTGTTGAACTAATACTTTAACATCATTGTGAATATCTGATAGTGAAGGTGTTGAACTAATACTTTAACATCATTGTGAATATCTGATAGTGAAGGTGTTGAACTAATACTTTAACGTCATTTTGAATCTCTGATAGTGAGGGTGTTGAACTAATACTTTAACATCATTTTGAATCTCTGATAGTGAAGGTGTTGAACTAATACTTTAACATCATTTTGAATCTCTGATAGAGAAGGTGTTGAACTAATACTAACAACATTTTGAATCTCTGACTGTTGGTATGTTAAGGGCACCTTATTAATTTCACTTATTGTACGATGTGTTGGTTGTTCAACGATGCACTCTAATAGAAGGTATGTGACGACGCTCTGTGACGCTTTAGTGAATCTACCTAGAGACATACACAACTAGGGTGTGGTGACCCGCAATACAAGTCACCGAAGTGGAGTTATATGGAACAGTAGAAGTGTCCTAGTAATTGCTTGAATTCAGGCACACTTCAGATAGAGAAAAATGAAAATATTGCCGCCATTGAGAATGCATTGTGGATGCTGTAGTGGACAAAATATCCCGTTTCCATACAAAATAACAGAATCCGTTAATTGTAACTAAAGTGGTAATTAATCCACTGATAGATATCCACGTTGAAGTCGAGACGGTAATGAAAGGTAATAGATATGGCCTAATCATTTCTCAGAAAATCATAAAGACTCTTGCAATATGGGTTATGAAATATAAATAATAAGTCTATTTTTGTAATGTATATACAGATCTATAGCTAGATACAGCTTTCATTCAATGGTTTTTCTCGTCCTTATCAAATAATAAACCAATACACTATCTAGTCCGCTGTTTATCCACCATGAGTTTATATTGCCAAGTAAATTAATCAGTTGATTATCAACATGTAAATATCATAACACATGTATACACATATACAATGTTATTAAATTACAGCTGTAACTGAACTGAATTGAACATGTACCGTAATGAAACTAAAGCAATATTCATATGAGCTTCAGTACCGGTACACTTCACTGACTTCTGTTGAGTGTTTCTGGCATAACGTCTTCAGAATTCAATTTGGCAGGAAAATCAATTTGAGGCATGAGAGAAGCCTGTGTATGGTGGTATGAGTGATTTATAACACCTCGCGGATGGAGGTGTTTGCGTTCTGCATATAGAGGCGTTTTGCCGTGTTATTTACAAGACAAGTTGGCACAATTACCATGACACATCAGCCCTACATTTGACGGATGACCAGCGTGTGCAGGACGTCAGAAACCCTCGGATCTTCAATCGGATACACTCGGCTTGATCTTTCCCCGAGATTTTACTTTGGCTCGGGTGGCAGATCAAGGTCACTAAGCAGCATGATATCAACCAAGACATTTGTTGCCTGGCAACGACATTTATGGAATCGCGGGCGTGTATGGCTTCTCATTTGTTTCCTATTAACGCAGCAGTCAGTGATATATCAGTCGTATCGCTGCGGAGGGAGGATACTCGGGTCTCAGTGGTTGACGTTATGAGCAACGAGCCACGCAATCGGGGGTACCATGACAACGACATCCCCGAAGTCCTCAGGTGTATATAGTCATATACTAAGGGAAATAAATATAGTAACAGCGATATTTCAGACAGAGTGACAGACAGACAGGCTGGATGGATGAAAAGGGTCAGTTTGTGATGTTAAGACAATCTCATGACGTCACAATGGTAACAAGACCTTTTTTCATGTAATGAACTCACACAAGTTTACTTAATATCTGTTGGTGACAAGGGGGCAGAAGTAGCCTTAAAGGTCATTGACAACACTACAGACGTTCTCGATATAAATGCATGCCTTCCTGCTCATCCAAGCTGCCAATGGCTTCCTAAAATTTCAAGAATCCTTAGACACGTAAAAAGCATTTTACGTAAAAAGCTGAGACGATCGGGTTACTATCACTCCAGTAACGTATTGTATAAGGCGCCTCACGGGATCGGGTGGTCAGGCTGACTGACTTGCTCGACACACCTTATCGCACTGCTCAAAGGACTCTCATGTCCAGGCTCAATTATTTACAGCCCGCCGTGATATAGCTGGAGTGAGTGAGTGAGTGAGTGAGTTTAGTTTTACGCCGCACTCAGCAATATTCCAGCTATATGGCGACGGTCTGTAAATACTCGAGTCTGGACCAGACAATCCAGTGGTCAACAGTATGAGCATCGGTCTACGCAACTGGGAACCGATGACATGTGTCAAACAAGTCAGCGATCCTGACCACCCGATCCGGTAGTCGCCTCTTACAAGCATGAGTTACCGAAGATCAATATTCTAACCCGGATCTTCACGGGTGGATACAGCTGGAATAGTGCTGAGTGAGGCGCTGAACAAGAAGACATATACATACATACACAATGCCAGGGTCATAGTCCATCAATGAACTTATCCCTTATCTTTAGGGGGGCGGTGGGGTAGCCAAATGGTTAAAGCGTCCGGTCGTCACGCTGAAGACATGGGTTCGATTCCCCACATGGGTACAATGTGTGAAGCCCATTTCTGGTTTCCCCGCAGTGATATTACTGGAATATTGCTAAAAGCGGCGTAAAACTAAAGTCGCTCACTTCCTTTATGACGTGTTTCTTGTTGTCTATACCTGATCCGCCCCCTATACCAGGTAATCTATAACAATCCCACTTGTCCCAGTTGGCTAAGTCTGTTGTGACTTGTAGTCCTTATATTGACATCACTCGAGTTTTTTAGACAAGGCACAATCACATGACATATATTTCTCCAAAGCTAATCTGGAATGGTGATCACTTCTGCTACAAACGGCATTTCCGATCTGACCACGAAGACGAATGAGCTCATGTTTAAAGCTGCACATCACAACAATATTTTTCACTTTGAGTCTGGTTGTAAATATTTTGATTAAAAATCTTTGTATATTGCATCATGTAATTGGATAGTTTATAAGCCGAGGAGTTCCCTTTGATCCTGTTCAGTCTATTTCACTTACATGAATGTCACATAAAAAAACCTATTGCCTTCGAACGAAAATATACCATGAATATCATACCATATGTATCAAGTATTGACAATATTGTATAATATCACAGAGGAAATACAAACAGTGAAATAAAACGAATACAATAAACCACACATATAAAAGCTGTAACATAAAACAGTGAGATAATTACTCTGGCCGAAGACCAAACTCTATTATCTATGGAATCACGTGTCCGTTCTAACAAAAATGTAGCTTCGTCTAAACGTCCAATCGTATTACAGGCATGTGCGAGAGAAATACGGTGGAAGGGGCCCAAGGGAGGTGAAGATAGTGCGTCACTCGCAGTATGTCGCTTTCGTTTTGGTCCTGGGTACGTAATTCAATAAAAGAAACACAACATTTTCCAGATTCATAGAAGTCTTGCAAATTGAGCCATAACGCATAGGATAATCGAGTATATTAGAGGGTCGGCCGACTCCAGCGCTGTGTAGGGAAGAAAATAAAACACATGTTCAGGTAGGTCTAGTCTGAAGAGTTAACGGACCACTGTGACGCATATAGTCTACACAGGAGCTTGGAATAGTTTATAGTCAACACAGGAGCTTGGAATAGTTTATAGTCAACACAGGAGCTTGGAGTAGTTTATAGTCAACACAGGGAGCTTGGAATAGTTTATAGTCAACACAGGAGCTTGGAATAGTTTATAGTCAACACAGGAGCTTGGAATAATTGATAGTCAACACAGGAGCTTGGAATAGTTTATAGTCAACACAGGAGCATGGAATAGTTTATAGTCAACACGGGAGCTTGGAATAGTTTATAGTCAACACAGGAGCTTGGAATAGTTTATAGTCAACACAGGAGCTTGGAATAGTTTATAGTCAACACAGGAGCTTGGAATAGTTTATAGTCAACACAGGGAACTTGGAATAGTTTATAGTCAACACAGGAGCTTGGAATAGTTTATAGTCAACACAGGAGCTTGGAATAGTTTAACACTAACAAACATAAAAGTAAGGTATAAGGTATATTCCACTCGGGTTTCACGTTCATAGCTTCATAAACGCAAAACACATTCACGTCAGTTCTCACAACCAAACATGTCAGGAGTAAAAATACGGAGACTGTTTACAAAATCATCAAAACAAAATACCCTGTTAGCCAAGATAGAACAGGGACGTCATTCAGCCTAATAATACAACAGAAGGCCCACCCATTCCATGATCTGCCAATCAGGAAACAGTATTCCAGGGGGCGTGGCCTAATTTCGGCTCATGGAAACATTAATGGAAATATAAGCATGTTAAGCCAATATAATATGTAATGCTATGGAATCGTAAAGTATTACTTTGAATGGAAGGTGGCGTGTGGAATATTTCATATACACTTACCTTTTCTGCATATATAATCTCCAGGTGAAAACAGCACGGGTCTGAGTCGAAGCACAAGTTCACATAGAAAGCCAGCCTCCGTGGCCTGGAAAATTTCCACTCGCTTCAGTGTGTCCAGATGAACATGAATAGCTATCTCAGCTTTTAACTTATCCGGTAATAAGCCGAGGTTCTTTTCTTCATCACTAGATTTATTGCACATCCACAAATAATCGAACCACTTTATCACTCGATCCTGAAGTTTTAAAGGAACCCGTCTCAACTCCATGTATGTCTTCACGCCGTCAAGTCGCGCTGAAACAGACACAGAATACAGAGTGAGTGAGTGAATTGAGCTTAATGCCGTGAACAGAATTTCAGTCAAATGATGGTGTGTAATCTTTATGTGAGCAAGCTTAAGTTGATGCAGGTATTTCATTGGAACCGTATTGGGGAAGAGAGCGTGAATCTGGGATTGGAACCTTGCCTCGCTTCAGGTGAGTGAGTGAGTGAGTGAGTGAGTGAGTGAGTGAGTGAGTGAGTGAGTGAGTGAGTGAGTGAGTGAGTGAGTGAGTGAGTGAGTGAGTGAGTGAGTGAGTGAGTGAGTGAGTGAGTGAGTGAGTGAGTGAGTGAGTGAGTGAGTGAGTGAGTGAGTGAGTGAGTGAGTGAGTGAGTGAGTGAGTGAGTGAGTGAGTGAGTGAGTGAGTGAGTGAGTGAGTGAGTGAGTGAGTGAGTGAGTGAGTGAGTGAGTGAGTGAGTGAGTGAGTGAGTGAGTGAGTGAGTGAGTGAGTGAGTGAGTGAGTGAGTGAGTGTTTATTAAAGGTTAATGTATGGTACAATTCCTCTTACTTCACTAGATACGTTTGAATTGATATTTGTTTTTCTTTTTGGTTAATGCCTCAATATATGAGCTATATGACGGCTGCCTGTAAATAACTGCCTGGACCAGACAAACTAATGATAAATATCATGAGCACCGACCCACACCATCTGATACGCTGACACCCTATGAATCGAATCATTGGGTCTGGCAAACCGATCTTGTATTGGTTGCTGGCAACAATGCCTTATAATCCCTACAACTTCTACTGGTGGCTTTAACATAACGTTCACATTTAATGTACAAGGAGAACCCGGGCACTCTCCTTTGATTAGGAGGTACCAAACCAAGGGCACTTGAACTTGGGATACGAGCGAGACATTTGAAAGGCGAGATCACCTGATTAGTTAACCGTTCACTGCGACCGATTTGTGACCAGTTGTTTTAACCGCGCCCGTTTTCTAATCTGTTCGCTAGTTCGCTTGAATTGAGACGTGTTCACAGATGCTGACCACATACATTTTTTCCAAATTTTCTATTAAAATGGTAACGAGTATAGATCGATCCATGAATAAATTTGTGGAAGTCTACATTAGAGATTCATGGATTAGCACGCTTGTATGAAGTCTCTCTTATACTACATACACACAGAGTAAGGGTAGGTAACTCTTATACTACATACACACAGAGTAAGGGTAGGTAACTCTTACACTACATACACACAGAGTAAGGGTAGGTAACTCTTATACTACATACACACAGAGTAAGGGTAGGTAACTCTTGTACTACATACACACAGAGTAAGGGTAGGTAACTCTTATACTACATACACACAGAGTAAGGGTAGGTAACTCTTGTACTACATACACACAGAGTAAGGGTAGGTAACTCTTATACTACATACACACAGAGTAAGGGTAGGTAACTCTTGTACTACATACACACAGAGTAAGGGTAGGTAACTCTTGTACTACATACACACAGAGTAAGGGTAGGTAACTCTTGTACTACATACACACAGAGTAAGGGTAGGTAACTCTTGTACTACATACACACAGAGTAAGGGTAGGTAACTCTTATACTACATACACACAGAGTAAGGGTAGGTAACTCTTATACTACATACACACAGAGTAAGGGTAGGTAACTCTTACACTACATACACACAGAGTAAGGGTAGGTAACTCTTACACTACATACACACAGAGTAAGGGTAGGTAACTCTTATACTACATACACACAGAGTAAGGGTAGGTAACTCTTATACTACATACACACAGAGTAAGGGTAGGTAACTCTTATACTACATACACACAGAGTAAGGGTAGGTAACTCTTATAATACATACACACAGAGTAAGGGTAGGTAACTCAAGGCGCAGGGTGATGTCTGACTGACCCGAGTCTCTATATGTTTGCCTGGCTTGGGGTTCAGGCTACTCAGTACTATTTGCTTGTGTGTGTGCTGTTAACACCGCACTCAGCAATATTCAAGTCACATATCCTTGGTCTTTAATTATTCAAGTCTGGACAAGACAATCCAGTGATTATCATCATGAGCATCGATCTACACAATTAGGCTATTGGATATTAACAATGGACCTCTGTAAAACACTCCTAAAATCACACTGAGTGGGGTTCGCCGCCGTTTTGAACAACTCCCACTTATATCAGGCTTGATATGGAAGAAAAGCTTGATCTAACACATTAACTTAACGTTAGAGAACCACGAGCACGTGTTTGGTAGTGGAAAACCTAAAAACATAGTCGGGGTGAAACGGGATTCGAACCCAAGGCAGTAAGGTTCCGGTTTGCCGAAGGGACGCAACTCTGTACAACGTATTCCGGCGCCTTACCCGACTTGGCAACTAGTGACCACTTAGGTAAACAAACACAGTGCTTTTTGCGATATTTTTCGAATTTATACACGGAGAAAGTCTACGTGCCAACCAGCCATTAATTGCAACCCCCACCATCCGTCAAGTTTGTGCTCATGGCAGCTGACGTTATGCATAGGGTAGATGTGTGAAATTTAATATTTTAATGTTGTAACCAATACTGATTTCATATCGATTTAACAAGCTTAGAATTAAATATCATAAACAAATAACCGAAACAGTAGTAAAATTCATTTCAGTTTGAAAATTGCACAAGCTTGAGTGACAGGGAAATGAAACCATTTGCTAAAGCACAGAATATTCATATCAGCATCGTTTCTTTGTTGATGGATAGGTGCGCAGCATCAGCTGTGACAATGATGCACACGGGACGGCGCATTAACATGTTACGCTAGACACACCTTCCGTTCAGAGCTATTACATATAACATGATTTACATACACACGGCAACGCGCCATCACGCATGAATTCTTGTATATTGTCATAAATGTAATATATTTTCAAATTTACATTAAACATAAACAATAACTAGAGTGAGCGAATGAGGTTGTTGGAGTGAATTCTTCAAGCGCTATCTGCAGTCGATGAAACGATATTCCAACATTACCCATTAAGTTTATTTGGAAAAGGCGGTTGTGTTTAAGATATGAAACGAAATAATAAGGATACAAAACGCTTTTGTCAGTAAAATAAGGAATCAGATTTCCATTAATTGTCAACTTTGGTAATTGAAAACGTGTCATAAATAATCCAGTTAATGTTTTTGTACGTTCACATTTACAAGATTAGAGGCTATAAAACAGAGAATGTAATGTCTGCCCCGGCCAGATCTACGCATGATCACTGTTTGTTTGTTGCCTCTGTGGAGATTCGAACCAGGTCCTCGACCTGATGAGCTGCCTCTTTAACCACAGGGCTACCTGGAACCCCTATTTTTGGCTGTTGTTTGTTGAGCTGGGTCAGTCACCCACAATCCGACCTACCAGTACGTCTATTGATTCCTCTAAATCTGGAGTGCAGGAGTACGTAACCCAGGTCATATCGTTAACATCAAATCAATCAGTTCGTGAACATCCACCATTATCTGTTTCTTCAAAGTGCCCACAAGCAAAAGAACCGTGATAATGTAAGTCATTTTTTCTAACTCAGTGAATTAAACAAGTTGTTTCTAGATGCATTGTTACAACAAAAAAATCAATTTTATTTTATCGTCTGCCGCTTGTTCCACTTTGGAATGTCGGGTTGTTTAGCGCTCCCACAAGGGAAACAGAAAGTGTTTGAAAATGGCGTTATGTCTGTTAAACCAACGAACTTGGTGTCCAAGCACAGCAAGCTTTAAGACGCTTACATCTAGAGCCGGTATCAGAGAGCGGAGCGGCCTGCTAGTGGCGAAGATACAAGATTGAGTTATTCTCAGAGGGATTCGAGGCTATCTGTTGCCATGGTAACCAAATACTCTTCAATCCACCGCCTCGTTTATATTCTTGATTGTTCGAGGACAGAATATGACCGAAGAACACTCAATTTTGATTTTTGCCCAAAATAACCCACTATCATGGTAATGAAATATAGTAACCGACAAACAGGTCAACTATATGCACTAGCGTCATCTGGTAGACCTGTTGTTCATGACTCCTTAACCCCCCAACCCCCAACTCCTCTACGCCCCCCCCTCTCTTTATCCACCACGTCACCCCATACCTAATCCCCTGCCCCACTCTTGTATCAATAACCTCAGATTGGAGTCTACTGAAGCTCACCAACAATCTTGACAATCGAGATTAATAAGCAGACAGCCACTTGACTGCACAAATTACGATTGATTGTATACATTAATTTATATGACTAACTTTAAAAATTAAAACCAAATCTAGATCGGGGTATTAATACAATTGAATTCAGCTCATTTACATTTAATTATCAAAATACAGACACCTCAACATTTATGAATTTGTGTCTCATTCTGTGTTCCTAATTCATTTAAAACAGTTTGTAAACATTAGCTAACTTTAAAAAAAAATTAAAGGATCCTTCCGTGAAAAGTTAATATAAAGTCGACCGACTCTGCCTTCATTATACTATGAAATTGGAGTAGAAACTTTCATTATAATTACAAAAATACAATTAACGAAAACAACTAAAAACACGAAGCTCCGTTTACTGACTTAAATTTAATTAAATGTATACGCACATCAATCCGTGATCACATCCGCAGTGATTAATTGGAAACTAAATTGAAAATATGAAAAACAACTTTCAGCACGGGGGTATTATCTTTCAATATTGAATTAAGAAAAAAGAAGCAAGGCTGAAATGAGAAATGGGGCAAAAAAAATGATAATGACCTTTCCGTGTGATTTGCCTTCAAAATATCTCAACGATGAGAGCAACACGAACTATTTTCAGTAAGTTTCAGTCGTGAAACGGTGTCACTCGGAAAACCTCGGGAAAACGCCATCAAAGCTATCATATCAAAGATAGTCGTAACAATTGATGACGCCCTCTGTTGGTCTGTCTTGTAATCATCGGGCCAATAATGCCGACCGACGAGGTACACGACTGTCGATTCTCCGCAATCCTGGCCGCATAAGGGCCATGAAACCAAGCTATCTCGGTATTTATCAAATTAATTGCAAAAATGAATTAGAGACAAAGCCCTGGAACTGTGTATGCGCCGTTGGGATTCTATTTTCGGGAAGTCGTAAAAAACCAACTTGAGCTGACTGTTTCTGGTATGCCGTATATCTCACCGCCGCAGTGCTGAAGGAGAGATTAGCCGCCTGTTGTCGAGCGCCGACTTATTGTATTGTGTAAGCCTGTTACACGACACTGAAGGCTTATTACACAGTGTACAATAAGGCCCCAACTGGACCAAAGGAAATGTCAGCGCAAGCGCACGTCTGATGTAAATACTGTCAATACATGATATAACGCTGCTCCCATAACCATAAACGTTGCTATTCGCGTAACAGAAAATTCACGTGAATAATAAAAATAATTAGAATATCTTAATTCATTTTCAGCGAATTATTCACCTAATTCTTTCAGCTTAATTGACTGTTTATACAAAAAGTTATTTAACTCACTTTAAGCTCTTTCGCCTTTCGATTGATTGAAAATTCATTGAAGTTACGGATCATCAGATTTCATAGGTCGACCTAATTAAACATGCTAAAGTTATCAACAAAACATTTGATAAGTAACCAGTACCACAGCCATTATGTAATGGAAATGACAACATATGAATAATACATATTGTCGTTCGTGAGATCAGAATCGATGATACAAACACAACAATTGAGTTTCTTTAAACGCCGGTATATCTGATTTCGCGAGACATTAAAGCCGGCAGGGTTTCTGTAATAAGATTGAACAGCGATCTTTGGAACGAATGTACTTTTCTACCGCAAGGGAATGATGGGAGAAATAGGCCTCACACACCATTCTAGTGTGGAACTTGAACCCGGGTCTCCAGTCGAGACCTCCTGGCCACGGAGCTGGGGATCGAACCACCGACTCACAGGGAGGTCGCACTAACCACTGGACCAAGAGGTCCAGGTTTTGAAATAACTGTGAATCTGAGGATTGCTACGCCTTTGTTACAAATACCATGTTGCTCAATACGGACGTGCGAATACGTCAGTCTGTCTGGTTCAAATAACGGGGAACCTCGTTAATCCAGACGGTGACCTTCGGTTTGAATTCGTCCTGATAATGGTTTTCCAAATTAACGATTCAATGTTTGTCCGCCGTTGAGGGTGTTCGGTGTATCTTACAGATCCACGGTAAATCTACCAACGAAAGTGCAACAAGGCAATTTGTAAACGAAAAATACGGTTAGCGTGGGATATTAACACTGTACTTCCGTGCGGGAAATTCTGTACACAACGGTGGCAGTAGTTGTGCTCTACTCGAATCGATCCATTCCAACTAATGGTCATAAAAAAGAAAAATATCAGCAAGAACTATACAGATCCGCTATACAACATGGATGTCGCTTTTTTTCCCTATTCTGAGATCCCAAAATCGTTTGCATTTTTTGTCAAGGATATACATACATATTTCTACTTGGTAGCGAAACTGTCCATTCGTCCCCCCACCCCTTCCCACGCCATTGTGAATCGATTGGGTGCCCTTCAAACCTTGGATGGATTTGCCCAACGTTGTAAGTGCGTCTCTTCGTTGACAACGTACAGCATTGATCACATTTCAGATATCAAAGTTTAAGCAATTTTCGCCCCTTCTCGAACGATGATTGTCCAATGACTACAAATCAAAGCCCCAAAATAGCCTCCCTTTCTTCTGCAAGGATCGTGGTCAAGCCGCGGCCAATCGCGGGAGAAAATCCATCACGTAAGGAATCAAATCAGCTACGTCGGAAGCTAAGGGCTTCTTAGGGTCTCTTGACACTGGTATTGATGCTCGAACACGATGCATGGCTACTCCTCCATCTTGGCGTGTTGACACGACTTCAGCAGGATAACGGTTAACACTGGCCTCAAGTATTCCACGTGGTATTTTACAACACTTAAACACAGCGAGGACGTCTATGTATTTCATCATCACATTTATGACATAGATCAACATCACTGCCACTCTCTGTATATCATTTGTCAATATAGATTCCATTACATCTCTCCTATGCATTAAGCTATCGTAATTCTCCATTTCGAACCGTTTAATGTAGCCCAGAGCTCTTAAAATTCGATCGAGCCCTGCACAGAATTGTCCGTAAACATATACCAAGCCTTTTATCCGATCGGGACTATAGTGGCGGGTACCATTGAGGCTGAGACGGAAATACCATTCCATCTGCTATATGGGCCAGCGCGAGAGGCCATGGCACTTAATGCCTTTAAACATAGGTATTCAAATGCTCCTCTTTGTGAAGGATGGCATTGCTCACGCAATGGTCTCCACTGTTGAGCGGGACCGGAGAGCGGAAACACCTCACATTTGAGGGTCCTCCATTGAACAGTGGTTCTGAGATAACGCCTGGACTTTCATAGAGGAAAATGTGGGTTAGTATGGGCACACAGCGACCCATCACTGCTTACATACGTAAATTTGGGTGACAGTTTGTGCTTTGTGACCTTGCTTGCTTTCATGTGTAAATTTGGATGACGTGCCCTGTGATTTTGCTTGCTTTCATGCGTAAAAATTCGAGTGACAGTACGTGCCTAGTGACCTTGCCAGTTTTCATGCGTAAATTCGGGTGACAGTACGTGATCAGTGATCTTACTTGCTTTCATGCGTAGATTCATGTGAGAGTACGTGCCTAGACACTCTGTCTGTTTTCATGTGTACGTTTGGGAAAGAGCACGTGCCATTTGATCATGCCTGCTTTCATGCGTACATTGCGGTAACAGTACGTGCCTAGAGACCCTGCCTGCTTTCATGCGTAAAAAATTCGAGTGACAGTACGTGCCTAGAGACCCTGTCTGCTTTCATGCGTAAATTGCGGTGACAGTACGTGCCTAGAGACCCTGTCTGCTTTCATGCGTAAATTCGAGTGACAGTACGTGCCTAGAGACCTTACTTGCTTTCATGTGTAAATTCGTGTGGCAGTACGCGCCTAGAGACCCTGTCTGTTTTCATGCGTAAATTCGGGAGACAGTATCTGCCAAGTGACCTTGTCTGCTAATTGTGAAATTGGATCAGGTATAGCAGGAATCCCGACTCCTTGTCACTAAACAACAGATGTCTGCTCAAATGTCATCCTCACAGGTTGTTCATTTAATTACCCATTAGTACACGCATGTGTGGCTATTTTGTGGTTGCCAAGACACCATGTCCAGTAAAAGTGGCACATGAAGGTCAAAGTGGTTTTACTGCCATATCAATTACAGTGACAGATTATTACTGCTGTCAGAGCTTCAAAACCTGCTTGCACTTCACGTTGTCCAGTGAACGATAACTTGTCTCCTTAGTTTCCCATTAGTATTCATCAAACTATTTATTTACTGGACAGCATCAGACAATCTCTTCATTTTCACTATAAACACAAAAATGAAGTAGGGTATTTTCAACAAAACTATGAATCTACTCTCTCACTCCCTCTCTACCAGAGGCTACAAACGTGAAGGTGTAGATCTGTTTACGACATTCGCACCTCTGGTTAATGAAGCATGTTAGAGTCTAGACAAGTGATTGCCTACTGAGTTATGCCCCCTGGCTCCTGTACAACCTTCCAGTGATTTCCCACAGTGCACAACTGTCACAGATATTATAATGATTTTCATGTAATACATGAAGTATGTTGATAGTTTGTAACTAATGCTTCCATACTTGTTTGGAATATGAACATTAAAACCTATGGCCTTCATACATAATGAAGATTCGATGATGATGATGATGATGATGATGATGATGATGATATTGCATTCTCTGATCACTGTGGATGTACTAACATATCTTTACAGACTATGTGCCTTAACATTAGCATACCATACTACCGGGTACCCATACACTGCTGAGCTATTTTAAACAGATATCACACGTTTACATACATATACCACACATTTACGTATTATTCGTGCAGTACGGGCAAGGCCAGTGACACCTAATCAATCCCTATTAGGCAAAGGCTGCAAAGGATACTTGAGAGTTTAACGTGTCTAAACGGTTCTGAGCATTAGAGTGTTCATGATGCTTGGACAAGTAGTAAATATCTTCGAGAAAAAATGATAAAAGTTGTAAGAAATTGAGACTCCGCCCGCTTCTATTAGAACACCATATACATGTATTGATGTATTGATGTATTAATGTATGACATCTGGTGTCCTTTTCCCGGAAAGTTATTCAGATAGACGTTACGTCTAGACAGACAGCAAATCTTGAACATTTCTGTTAGTAAATGAGCTGACGTGCATGCACTCGCAAATAGACGGAACCGCAGACACAAAGGCCATAGCTAAATAATATATAGTACACTGCTACATGGGGTATAATCACACGATGCACTTAACTGTAGGCATGTAATAACACACAACACCACCCCTCTTCAAGCCAGACCTGTCTTACAAGCTGTGCCAAGAGTCTTTGCAGGAGACCGCACGTCTTTGATTAAAGATTGCCTAATTGAGGTGTCTCGTCTGCCAGACGCTAAATTGTGCATCTAAATCATCAGATTGGCAAGCATTGACATAAACACGTAGTTACATGATGACATTTTCCACGAGTGCTGTAATGACAACTTGTAATAGTGCTAAAAGCTCCTGCTATGGACCACGTGTCACACGAGTCGTCATCGAGTAAAGAGACGGCCGTAACGTGAGCTTCTGTTTGTCTAATTATCCCTTCGTCTCAAGACCACTCCGCGGAGAATATGTATCATGCAAATGACGTCATCAAGGACTCAGACAGTCGTGATGAGAGACTGCTGTAGATTCCTTGTCCCAACGCAAGGGCTGGCTCAATGGGATTAGTCGTTCAACAAGCAGTACTTATGCGCTTTAAACAGCTCAGGGGTCATTTGGGAAGAGTTATCGGCCTTTCTAATCACGACGGGGATCATATAGGCGGGACAACTGGTCATCAAGCATATGTCCGGATTTGTAAGTAGGCCCATGGGTAGTTGAAAGGAAAGTATAACAGGTAATGGGATACATATAGTTTTGTACTTTGTGATTGAGTAGGATCATCGACCCGCGAGACTATAGGCCTATACAATTTGTCAAGAGACCTTTTAATCTTCACGTAATAAAATTGATAGTTGGGCGTAAAGACTCAATCTTATGTCCTCTTGTCAAAAAGCTATTCTCCCAGAGAGTAGTTATACAGTAAATATATAAAAGTACTGTAGCCAATGAAAGTTTGGGTCGTTGGAAGAGACTGGTGGTAAAACCGCTTGTTCACCACACCAGAAACTCCGGTTAGATTCTTTGCATAGGAATAGAGGCTTGTTGTGTAATTATGCCATCAATATACTGCATAAAGTACATTCACTCATTCGACAGGCATGGTACAGATATGACAGTCCTTTATCATTACGCTATCTACTATGGAGGAGTGAGTGAGTGAGTATGATTTTACGCCGCTTTTAGCAATATTCCATCAATATCATGGCGGGGGGACACCAGAAATGGGCTTCACACATTGTACGCATGTGGGAAATCGAACCCTGGTCTTCGGCGAGACGAGTGAACGCTTTAACCACTAGGCTGCCCCACCGCTCCTACTATGGAGGAGATGTATGTTGAATGTATGAAGCACTGGGTGTGTAGCCCAAGAGGGAATGGGAGTATACAGTCAGTAACTGCTGATTCGGTGGTTTTCATTTCAGATGACAAGGGGTCTTACCCCCCTCACTGGTTTAATTCATGACGTTTCACGACAACTCCTGGTACAATATTTCCAAGCTTACACATACACACAATATTTCCTCCATGAGAAGGGTGGGATAGCCTAAGGGTTAAAGCGTTCGCTCGTCACGCCGAAGATCCAGGTTCGATTTGAGGAGATGGTTTCTGGTGACCCCCGCGTTGTTATTGCCGGAATATGGCTAAAAGCGGCGTAAAACCTCACTCACCCACTTCCCCATCAGAACCGTATATCTTCCAATACACGCTGGCCTTTAACGGAATACGCCCTGTGTCAAATAATAGAATCCGGGCCTTGGTTAGACGCAGGGTCTTTAATACTGTCAATGTTGGTGAATGATAATGTTGGTTTCCTGAAAATGCAGGATGTAGAAATGGTAAGGTAGTGAGTGAATTGTGCCAACTGTCATCAGAAAAGTCAACAGCTTTCGCATAAGTAGACACCACGGAGCCTCTAGTAAAGGAAATACGGTTTTGTCTTTGACATTGTATATATGTACTCGTATGTATCACCTAAGGGTGATATCACAAACTTCCCTGACTGATTCTAACTTACGGTTAGAGTAAGAAGGTAATTATTTCACTCCAAACCAATTTAATAAATACACGCTTGAATACATACGAAAAACATTAACACCACAATAGACAGCAAAAGAGGGCGCCAAATACTTCATATTTTTCAGCTGTGTTCTGTCTTCATTTAGGATCTGGTGTTACATATTTCCACTTGTTTCCCCCAAACTGATGACGTGTATCACCGCCCCACATTGACCCTAATTCATCGCTACAAACACAATTACCGAGGTCCTTTCGTACATTATTCATAAGCTAGCGGGAAGCGTTCCAGACAATTTCAAAATTCGGCGACGTTGAAGACGGTTGAAATCGCAATAAATTATCATCAAGATATTTTCAACTGATTGAATAGACATATCTCCGCTCCTTAGTGGCTAAACAGAACGCGCCGGTCTCTTAATGTAATTTGGGGCTATCATAAAGATGGCGGTCCGCCTCACCAAAAGCTCCTAACACGGTTAACACTGTTCACAACCTGCTGTAGAGTGATAGGTAATTCAGAAGACATCCGGACTTATTATGTGAGTGTAAACCATTCTAATTATTTAACGATGAAAGGGATAGCGCCCGCCAATCCGGCCTATCAATTTCAGTTACGGTTTTCGAAGTTTTTGCGATGAAATAAGCACAACTAGTGGAGTCGCCACATGGAACTACAGAGCCATAACTCACGTGAGAAATACTCTGTGTCCAAAGGAAATCAGCTATTCATTTTTAAGGTTATTTAACTTGTCTAAATATTGATGTAAAAAGATGCTTTTTTGACTCAATTAAAAAAGGGGACCGTTTTTGTATTGTATGTCTTTGCGCTGTGGTTAATCCCGCGCAAATTAAAACTTAGCTGTTGAACCATAACTATTTAGTATTTATTACAAAATGATATGTATAATTCCCCAACAAGATGCCAGTTCGGACACATAGATCATTTACAATATTAAACTTTGTGTATGATATGTAACATAATGTAACCATACACGGACGGCATGTTTAGCTTGGGCGGATCCACGAATTTTGAAAGGGAGGGGGTGGGGGGGTGGGTCCAGGGTTTCGGATAACAATTTAAAGAAAAACATTTCAAGACGTTTCAGAGGTAATTCTTGCTCCTTCATCTGATGAATGCTGATGCCACATTCACCTGATGAAGGAACACGAATTTACCCTGAAACGTGGTGATCACGTCGTGATAACGAATACAATGAAGTTGTTATCATTAAAAAGCGCCACGTATTCTTGTTCTTTTAACTTCTTAATGCCTTTCAAGGACATGTTTAGTCATTTTTCCAGCAAATAGATTGAAACGTCGTATTTATGTATTTCTTTCAATTTCTAAAGTGCAGCCACATTCCATTGATGACATCACGATGATACAATGAAATGATGCCATGCACCAGGGTATTGTGAACGTTGTGGGGAAATCACATTTCCTGGATTCCTGTTTATAGAGTCTAATCGACACTCCTTACCCAGGGTTCCCTGCGGTTAGCTTACTACTTCCTCTACTACAGGACAACTATAGTCTGTTTGCAGTGAAAACGTACCGATGAATTTAACTTTAAACAAAAAAGTAAATCGAATAAAGTGAAATTAAGATTGCGAATCCTCATAATTGTACCTTGCCAACTGAACATTTAAAGCTCAGAATTTTGTTCATCTTAGGATAAAAGTTGTCTAACAAACGATCATAGTTTCAAATCGCTATTATTGGTTTATATTACAGGGGGTATGCACATTAAATGAAACTCCGAGAACATGTAGGGTTGGTCGAAGTCATCACGTACCACATGAGCATTTGTTTCACTGTTCCAACTACTGCGCTTACCCCCTTGTAATACAAACCATTAATAGCGATTTGAATCCATGGTCGTTTGTTAAACAACTTTCATCCTAAGTTGAATAAAATTCTGAGATTTAAATGTTCAATTGGCAAGGTAAAATTGGCAATCTTAATTTCACTTTATTTGATTTACGTTTTTGTTTAAAGTTAAATTCATCGGTACGTTTTCACTGCAAACAGACTATAGATGTTACTGTTCGCCACACCTCACGCTCTTTTCAACGAATTACATCTTCATTTTCATGTTAAGAGTTATCATGCCATGCCGTCTAGTGCAATTTGAAATGAAGTTTGGCTACTTATACCCTACTTTTTCGGTCATTGCCATTTGATATCCCGTATCATTAAAAGGTTGACTGACTGTATAAATTTCCATTGTTTTGAAGTTCTGCTCCGGAAAAGAGCACGACTCTCACTTTCAGTAAAACCAACTTGTCGTCATGGAAACACACCCAAACAACCCGGGGATAAAAAGTCTACACATTTCACGAAATGTCACTGAACTTTCATGAAGAAAATATCTCAGAAGGTTAAAAACTGTTTGACTGCCTATCTATTGTTTGTTTGCAGTGGTTGAAGGATTGCACGAAGAGGCAGATAGCAATATGATCACTCTGTACCCATATGTTGCCATACCTCTCACTGTCGCGGTTGTAGTGGCATTTCTTCATAATTATGCAAGACAATTAACAAATGACCTTGAGATGATTCCGTGAGTCCAGACTTCTCTGATTCCAATATCGACGAGTTTGTTTACCAACAAGAGAAAGGTCTGGTGGAGTGGTATGTAAATGTGCTTGTGGTAGTGCTCTAATGGAAGCCATCACTGCTCTGTTGATGAAGGCGCTCAGCTGCCAGCGCGAACGCACAGTAGGCACAATTTATTACACAGTAGGTTGTCGTAAAATGGAATGTACTTATGTTTAAGGTGTTACAGGGTAATTTGTCGATGTGACACATTGTCCATAATCCAGGCCTCTCCATGTTAGCAACAGATGTATTGGAAATATGTGATTAGGGCAACCCCATACAGGCCACAGTGTATTGTATAAAGAATACAATATCACATCCACAGAGAATACAATACGTTACCCACGGTGAATACAATAAAATACCTATGGTGAATACAATACCACTCCCAAGGTGAATACATTACGTCTTCCCCAGTGAATGCAATAACATACCAGTAGATTTCCTTAATAATGCTTTCACAAAACTATCCGAAGCGCACTATCATACATGGATCTGGTTACAATAATTTCAAAAGTACTTTCGTAATAAAGTTTGATTTCGGAGATGCTTAGAGGGAGGCACATGCCTAACCTTTATGAATATAATCTTTGGATTTGGTTACACGGTCCTGTCTTTGAGAAGAGGCCAGCTAGATTCTGCTTATTTATAGCTGTCTCTGTTGCCCCCGGGCAAGTTGCAGAAATTCTGCAGCATGTTCTCTATGTACATACATGACACCAAATGTGAGTGAATGAGTGAGTGAGTGAGTGGGTGGATGGGTGGGTGAGGGAGGGTGGTAGGGAGGGAGCGAATGATGCCTTTAAACGTTTATCACTTGGGTGGAAACTTCATTTACCTGGTCGATTGATTTCATTAGTAAAATAATCTAGAAGAATAACGATGACATGATCCAACACATATTATTATCATTTATAATTTTGTTAATGTGATAAAGTAAGGCATTTATAGTGAAACCCCACTTCAGAAGAAACACTGGCATCATCCATTGGACAAGGATTACATGTTGGTACATCAATTATAATCGTGTATATTGAAACCATACATCAGATTATAACATGACTGATATCATCTGCCTTCTTGTTATTGAGTAACAAGCTTGATACAAAACTCACGGGGTGGCTGAGAAAGTGGTTCAGTGTTTGGATGAATGAGTGGTCCATACGGTAAGCTGTTGAGAGAGTGGTTGAGTGTTTGGATGAATGGTTCATACGGTAAGCGGTTGAGAGAGTGGTTGAGTGTTTGGATGAATGAGTGGTCCATACGGTAAGCTGTTGAGAGAGTGGTTGAGTGTTTGGATGAATGGTTCATACGGTAAGCGGTTGAGAGAGTGGTTGAGTGTTTGGATGAATGAGTGGTCCATACGGTAAGCGGTTGAGAGAGTGGTTGAGTGTTTGGATGAATGAGTGGTCCATACGGTAAGCGGTTGAGAGAGTGGTTCAGTGTTTGGATGAATGAGTGGTCCATACGGTAAGCGGTTGAGAGAGTGGTTGAGTGTTTGGATGAATGGTTCATACGGTAAGCGGTTGAGAGAGTGGATGAGTGTTGGATGAATGAATGAGTGGTTCATACGGTAAGCGGTTGAGAGAGTGGTTGAGTGTTTGGATGAATGGAGTGTTCATACGGTAAGCGGTTGAGAGAGTGGTTGAGTGTTTGGATGAATGGTTCATACGGTAAGCGGTTGAGAGAGTGGTTGAGTGTTTGGATGAATGAGTGGTCCATACGGTAAGCGGTTGAGAGAGTGGTTCAGTGTTTGGATGAATGAATGGTTCATACGGTAAGCGGTTGAGAGAGTGGTTGAGTGGTGGAGAGGTTGAGTGAATTGTTGATCGGTTAAGTTAGTGGTTTAGAGAACGGTTGCTTGAGTGAAAAGTGATGTAGTTGAGCGACTGGTAGAGTGATGGATTGAATGAATGTTTTTCTGAGGACTGAGTAGGTGGTTTAGTGAGTGAATGGTTGATCAAGTGCGTGAGTGGTTGAATAGTTAAGAGATCGGTTTAGTGATCGGTTGAGTGGGTGGTTTAGTCAGTAGTTGATACAATATGCAAATAATAATTTACTGATTGGAATGGGCGGGGCTTGTATTAGTACATTATGTTGAACTGTTTCACGGACTTATGGCTGTCAACATTTTGGTGTGTTACTAGTTAAGTAAGCGAAATTAGCATCCTTGAATATTGATTTTGCTTAAATATGTGTTTTCGCGCTTGTAGAGGTATAAACGTAAAAAATCGGTGTGCATATTTTGATTAAGTCCGCCTTGCCGTTTTACACAGTGAGCACACCTTCTTTTACGTTCATACAAATGGTGATTCACACGGAATCTGAACCATAGTTTTTTTGCTATGTCTATGACGATTTCAGTCAATTTTTAAACAAATTTTTAAATTTTTATTGATTCTCTACCGCAACATGCCACGTGACACTGTGAGCGGTGAATCCTGCCTTCCATCTGCCTACATGTTTATGTTGAGGTCACATTTTCTCGGACATGTGAGACTGTGACCGGAAATGGACATGTTTGGGGATTCTACGACATCCGTGGCCAATAAAACTCCTCACACCGTGAGAGCAGGTTACCTCCGCATACGAGTGGATCACCACAAAGTGTTGATGTGAATATGGCGTGCGTAGTCGCCAACAGCAGGAGGAAGGTCACACAGATATCGAAACCCCTGTCTTTCCGCTATGACATTGTCAGTCTAGAATTAACATTTCACTGTCCATCTTAGACATACGACTCATAGGTTGGGTATTGTGTGTTAAAACAAACTGGTCTAACGAAGACGGGTAAGAAACGTATTTACAGCCACAGAAGACCAATTGTTTGAAATGTAAATATGGGCATCATTTTTTTATGTGTATCACGTAGCCACCAAATTCTGAACATGGGTTCTTTAAAAAAATTTTAATAAAGACAAAATTATCAGAATAATGTTCTTGATTCTCATTTATTGTTATTCTTATTGTAATTTCTCGCGTTCTTTGGACTTGTGGCAGCGACTGATTAAGATAAACAGCGACTGATAAACATTTCATATGACGAATCGGTACGGTTTAGGTTCGAGTCGGCGGTGTTTGAATGAAGAAAAAAGTTTTATTCTGTTTAGGGGGGGGGGGTGGGGTGGGGTGTCGGCAATGAAATTAGAAGGGTCGGTCGGGCGATGATTAACACAAACAACAATAAAAAAAATGCTTCCCAATGCACCGAAAAGGCTTATTTATGCATTTTCAAAGATACTTTGCTTTCGGTAACCATTAGCAGCTCTGTATTTTGCAATTTACTTATGTCATTTTTAAGGATTTAAAGCAAGTCATAACGTGGAAGTATTACTTGAGTGGTAACTAAGCCCCAGCAGAGTTCATTGTTTGGGTGTAATATCGCTGAATTTTCAAATTAATCTCAAACAGGTGGGAAAGGAAAGGATTCTATTGCCTCTCAGTCAGGCTTTTCCCGATATCATGTTTAAGTAAGTGAGTGAATGAGTTGCAATTTACGTCGCCTTTAGCAATATTCCAGCAATATCACGGCGGGGGACACCAGAAATGGACTTCACACATTGCGCCCATGTGGGGAATCGAACCGGGTCTTCGGCATGACGAACGAACGCTTTAACCACTAGGCTACCCCACCGCCCCATATCATGGCTGATGTAATAATAGTTTCCATTCGTTACTGATATCAACACTGTCAGCCATAATGCATGTTTTCCCGTGAAAAGCAATTGTGTCATTTGCAGGTAAGGAATAGGTGAGCTGATGTTGTTTTATGCCGCAAACTGTCCATCCTATGACGTCATATTTTCAAGGTTAACTGCTGTAATTGTCGCGTATTTATCCCGACAACAAAGTGCATCTCTATTTCAGTAACCTTTGGGACAACGAGATGATATAAAAAATCCTGAAAGATTAAGCGAGCTATATATTATACTTTTGCACAACGTATGTACTTCAAAACGCTTCAATGTCTGTGTACACACTTATATAATTATATTTTTCAGTTTTATAAAGGGAATCAGCTTTATTTAAAAGTAACAGTTAAGCATATTACTACTGTTACTTTTAAATAAACTAATTTGTGATGTTGTCAACACACTACAGCTGAAATTGTCAGCTAATTATCTACAATCGTAGCTGTACGTTCACTCGCGGCCCCAACACACAGCAACTCTTCACCTTTTACAGCGATTGTATTAACGCTAATTTGGAGCATGTTGTGTTCAGTTCACGCAGGAACAAGGCCCGGAAGTGATACGTCATACTCCGTGGCGGATGTCTCTTGATGAAACAGCGACTTTTGTACTGATGCTGCCCCGGCCATGTGTGCAGCTCGTTAACGAACGCAGAGGATATCCGTTCCGTGTCCAGATAGGTCTCTTCACCATCGTTAAATCCATTGTCGCAACAATGGCCTTGACGTCGAGGTCACGCGATAATGACGTTATCAACCAACAGTGTGATTTTAGCGTTTTATTCAACGACGTAAGCTATATTTCATTCCATAATTTTATATCTCATGACGGACATTGCTAATAGATTCAGTAGAGTTCATCTCTTTGTCAGTCACAATACCCCTGAGACATCACCGTTGCAATCTAAAATTTTAATTAAACAATATTTCTTCTATCACGACATTGCAGCTGGTAGCGCTTCAAGCATCTGTTGATGGGATGACTTCTCACCTGACAACAGTAACCAACTGATACCAATTTGTCAACATAATTTAACCTTTGACCTAATCGTTCAAATGAAAACGGGTCTGTTGGAATCGCGTGATGAGAGAATTGCGTGCGAGATTCCTCTGGTGCATTTACAGTGGCCCTAATTTGTAAGTCCATCGTCGACGATGCCGTCACGTACCGTGAATCTATCTGGTAGTTTTGCATACCAAATTTGATGATGGAATTGTCAGTCACGTGCTTCCCTGGGGGTGAAGTCTTACGTCACAGAGAGACAGGGAGGTGTGGGGGGAAGAGGGGTGAGATTAGCTTTAACGTCGCTTTCAAGATTACTGCACCTATCTTGCAACGCGTGTGAGAGAGAGAAAGAAGAGTAAGAGAGAGAGAGAGAGAGAGAGAGAGAGAGAGAGAGAGGGAGACAGAGAGAGAGAGGGAGAGAGAGACAGAGAGAGACAGACAGAGAGAGAGACAGCGAGAGAGGGGGAGAGAGACAGACAGAGAGAGAGACAGACAGAGAGAGAGAGGCAGACAGACAGAGAGAGAGACAGACAGAGAGACAGCGAGAGAGGGGGAGAGAGACAGACAGAACGAGAGACGGACAGACAGACAGACAGAGAGACACAGAGAGAGAGAGACACAGAGAGAGAGTACAGTTGTTCCTAGGTGTATAGGCTGTGTTGTATCCTGACATACATCCATACATATTAGTTCAAAGTGTCTTTCGTGCATTTAACTCAATGATGGAGCTAGGATGACTCCTGTTCCTGCTGAGAGTGGGAGATATATAATGGAATATAATGTACAAAGAGAAGCCCATCTAAGAGTCGTACAAAGAGAAGCCCATCTAAGAGTCGTACAAAGGGAAGCCAATCTAGGAGTCGTACAAAGAGAAGCCCATCTAAGAGCCGTACAAAGAGAAGCCCATCTAAGAGTCGAGTACAAAGAGAAGCCCATCTAAGAGTCGTACAAAGAGAAGCCCATCAAACAGTCGTACAAAGAGAAGCCCATCAAAGATTCGTACAAAGAGAAGCCCATCTAGGAGTCGTACAAAGGGAAGCCCATCAAAGAGTCGTACAACGAGAAGCCCATCAAAGAGTCGTACAACGAGAAGCCCATCTAAGAGTCGTACAAAGGGAAGCCCATCTAAAAGTCGTACAAAGAGAAGCCCATCTAAGAGTCGTACAAAGAGAAGCCCATCTAAGAGTCGAGTACAAAGAGAAGCCCATGTAGGAGTCGTACAAAGAGAAGCCCATCTAGGAGTCGTACAAAGAGAAGCCCATCAAAGAGTCGTACAAAGAGAAGCCCATCTAAGAGTCGTGAAAAGAGAAGCCCATATTAGAGTCGTACAAAGAGAAGCCCATCTAGGAATCGTACAAAGAGAAGCCCATCTAAGAGTCGAGTACAAAGAGAAGCCCATCTAGGAGTCGTACAAAGGGAAGCCCATCTAGGAGTCGTACAAAGAGAAGCCCATCTAGGAGTCGTACAAAGGGAAGCCCATCTAGGAGTCGTACAAAGAGAAGCCAATCTAGGAGTCGTACAAAGGGAAGCCCATCTAAGAGTCGTACAAAGAGAAGCCCATCAAAGAGTCGTACAAAGAGAAGCCCATCTAAGAGTCGTACAAAGGGAAGCCCATCTAGGAGTCGTACAAAGAGAAGCCCATCAAAGAGTCGTACAAAGACAAGCCAATCTAGGAGTCGTACAAAGAGAAGCCCATCTAGGAGTCGTACAAAGACAAGCCCATCAAAGAGTCGAGTACAAAGAGAAGCCCATCTAAGAGTCATTCAAAGAGAAGCCCATCTAAGAGTCGTACAAAGCGAAGCCCATCTAAGAGTCGAGTACAAAGAGAAGCCCATCTAAGAGTCGTACAAAGAGAAGCCCATCTAGGAGTCGTACAAAGGGAAGCCCATCTAAGAGTCGTACAAAGATAAGCCCATCTAAGAGTCGTACAAAGAGAAGCCCATCTAAGAGTCGTACAAAGAGAAGCCCATGTAGGAGTCGTACAAAGAGAAGCCAATCTAGGAGTCGTACAAAGAGAAGCCCATCAAACAGTCGTACAACGAGAAGCCCATCTAAGAGTCGTACAAAGAGAAGCCCATCTAGGAGTCGTACAAAGAGAAGCCCATCTAAGAGTCGTACAAAAGGAATCCCATCTAAGAGTCGTACAACGAGAAGCCCATCTAAGAGTCGTACAAAGAGAAGCCCATCTAGGAGTCGTACAAAGAGAAGCCCATCTAAGAGTCGTACAAAGGGAAGCCCATCTAAGAGTCGTACAAAGAGAAGCTCATCTAGGAGTCGTACAAAGAGAAGCCCATCTAAGAGTCGAGTACAATACTTCCAGGGTTTGCAGGTTATATTTGAACCAATATACAACCAGGCACACTGTTCCTGCAGGCATGACAGACTACTGAACAGAGCATGACAAAGGTTTCGGCTGATTCCACAGGTTTCTGACCTCTGATCAGAAACATCCAGGATTCATGAAATGTAGTGATGATCTGTGTCCCGTAGAACCAAGCTGATGTTGAGCGATATGTAACAATGGGTGAGGTTTTGGTTCATCACCATCAGACTGATCGATGTCTAAAACACTTAAGAAGGCATAGCCTGTACCAATCGCTGGTAAGGTTATCACACTACTTTTCGGAAATTCCAAAGGTCATCCTACCGGCGGAAAACACAAACACCCCCACCCACCCACCCCCACCCCAAATGTGGCAGGCAGGCAGGCAGGCAGGCAAGGCAGGCAGGCAAGGCAGGCAGGCAGGCAGGCAGGCAGGCAAGGCAGGCAGGCAGGCAGGCAGGCAGGGGTCGTTGTCCTGCTGGAAAATTCCAAAATGTCCATAGAACACGTGAGCAGATGGAAGTAAATGTCCCTCGAGAATATCTGTGTACCGCTCACTGTTCACATTCCCTTCAAATACACAGAGGGGCCACAGATATGCCACCCCACACGTTAAATTTCGGACTGTACTTTGGGCGCTGATACAAAGGTTTTTCAGTTTGTTTGGTCCAGATTTTCAGTGTATTAGCAAACAGCCACACAGAACTTTCATCTGAGAAAATCACATTGTCCCAGTTAAAATGTCTATGCTGTAAGCACCAGTTCGCTCCTTTCGTTCAGGTTTCATGATCGGTGATGGAATTCCTCGACTTTTCTGCCAACCCATTGCATGCAGCTCAGTTCTAATTGTCTCCTTACAGACAGCGACAGTTCCTCTATCAATCATATCCAGCCTTAAGTTTTCTAAACTCCTCGTTTGTTTTTAGAAACAAGAATACCAAGCTGCCTCCTGTCACCGACAGTCAATTTTCTGGGCCTACCTGCGCCTCCCTGGTGCTCAATGCCATATCCATTTGCAATATTTTCAAAACACGATAAACAGTGGACAAAGGGATGCCTGTTCTACTTGAAATCACTTTAGCTGATCTGATGTCCTTGTTATAATATATGTAAAATCAATCAACTTCCTCTTCTCTTAATCATCCATACTGAGGATCACTGAAAATGTCGTCTGCTAGCAAGTAAACAAAGGGGGATAACTCTTCACAAACTAATGAAAAAGGATTAACGCAGTTGTCTCTCTTGAATGAAACCATTCACTTGATATCTGGTCAAGGTTGTTTATACTAGAAATCCAATTAAACATATTCCTAAAATTCTCAATAATGTCTGGTCATACTATAAGTTCATTATTCCAACAGATGTATCAATCATACGTCTGTTATCACCATGGCTACCGGCCTGTGACTTCGAACTACTTGAACATTCTCCGTATCAACCAGATTTGAGCCTTCAAATTTCCAATTCCTTCGAATTGTGAGGCTAGTGTATTGTTTGTGATGATGGAGTCATTTCTAATGTTTGGAGGCTACCTAGAGGAAGCATTCTGTACCCGAGCGATCTGGACACTTCAGGGACCACTTGCACAAACCGAGCTTAGCATTACGATGATATAATTTATTGTGACATATACTTAAGGTGGAATAATGCCGATGTGACGTAAAACCCAACTCAACACAACACAATAAGATCCCTTTGTGGGTCCTGCATCGTTTGCTGTAGGGGGTGGACTTCGAGAGAGATAATGTTGAAAACTAATTAGAAACTAACGATCAATGCAGTGCATATTTGTCAGGGACCACTTGCACAAACCGAGCTTAGCATTACGATGATATAATTTATTGTGACATATACTTAAGGTGGAATAATGCCGATGTGACGTAAAACCCAACTCAACACAACACAATAAGATCCCTTTGTGGGTCCTGCATCGTTTGCTGTAGGGGGTGGACTTCGAGAGAGATAATGTTGAAAACTAATTAGAAACTAACGATCAATGCAGTGCATATTTGTCAGGCTCAAAACTTTTCAACCACCCTCGAAGATACACCATGTGTGCATATCTGCATGAGAAACAGACATCAAAGGATCGCCTTTTGCCAGGTGTGATACTTCTTGCACACAAGAAGCTTTGTTTGCGGGACATCTTAACGCTGCAGAGCCTTCACAAAGGGCTGAGTTTTTAAGTTTGGACGCATGGCTGCCTTTGATGAAAACACGGCCACCATAATCCCTTATCTGAACAATCAATATTTTCTAAAAGTAGTTTCATTCTGAAACTGATCAAAGAAACGAAACGATATTTCGCCCCAAAAACCTATGTTTGGTGATCAAAAGCCGGCGGGCGCCCAAGGTGTTTACTCAGGGTATTGCTGAGTGGCCGCGGTATATCCGTTCCTCATCGAACGGAAAATCTGCTACTTCCTCGTTCCTCATACACCTCACAATGGCGGTACAAGACCTGGAATTGGTCTGATATTAGAAATTCCTGACTCAGTCAGAGTAATCCTTACGGTAAAGATATTGCTGTAATGTTCTGACGAGGGGAGAAACTCATCATTCAGATCGATTTGAGTACCTATTGCAGAAATCACATTCAACGAGATATGAAGGTCAAGGTCACCACTCTACCGGAAATGAAGAGATTTCCCAGAGTGCTGAATTTCTCCTAACCAGCGTTTCATGTATTCTACTACAAAACATTAACCGGTGAATTCGATCAACTACGGTGGTTCAACCCACAGACGAGCTTCCATTTAAAGCTTGTTATCATTGGTCAATCATTATCTAGCAAATGTCAGCACGTGCTGACCCTTGTCCTCCAAATAAAACGCCCCCTAGCGAGGATCACGTAACAGCGAATGACACTCATTAAAGGAAATTAACCCGTCTGTTGCTCAATCCACACACATGGGTCGACCAGAAGCAAAATAACATGCATATCTGGGAATTTATATTAACATATATTGGCCTTCCTGCATCCGATAGCGGTTATTAAATATAGGGACAGACTTAAACTGAAATTATCTTCTGGTTCATCGTTTGCTGGCAAACAAAAGTTAAGTAATGATTTCAGAAGGCAGTCTAACCAACATCGATTCTCGGATTGGATTTAGGGCGGTTTTAGAATCGAAGCCCATGGCAACACAAAGTGATTTATCAAAGAAGGCCAAACAGGCGGAATTATTTTGCCCGTCCACACGAACTTAACAGGGTCACGTGACTACTACACCGACCTGAGCGAGCGTAATTCGCATGGAGTCATTTCCGGTGTGCTGACATACAGGAAAGAACCAATGAAATTACGGCATGAAAAACAAAATAAGTGCACCTTTGGAAAGAAACGTTTAGGTCAGTCGGTTCAGTGAGGATGATTAGTAATTTTCAGTAATATACGTTATTTCTGGTTACTTCTGCGGGGGGATAATTCAAGTTTGATTTATTTAACATATATATATATATATATTTTATTTCTGATTTTGAAACATTGTAGCTGTATTTTTACAGTATTTAAGCCATTAACAAATGGGGAAAGGCGCAAATTTGAAATAAAATGTAAACTGTGTCTGTCGAGCCTGTTCCAGATATCCCAGTATTTGACATCATAAACTTCGATTTTCGCAACTGGGATATGAGTAAGTGAGTGAGTGAGTATGAATTTACACCGCCTTAAGCAGTACCGGAAATGAATTTCACATAAGTTATTTAAGACTGGAATCGAACCCGACCCATCGGCGTGATGAGGTAAGCAGTAAACCACTAGGCTATCCCGCAGCCACAGGGCTGCTCGGAGATACAAACAGGGCCCTAGTCACGTAACCAGCCAACACCCCCATCCTCCACCCCCAACACACACACACGCACGCACGCACGCACACACCAAAACAAAAAACAAACAAAACGTGTACGCACACACACACACACGCACACGCACGCGCGCATGCACACACATAGCGCCACCACTTCCATCTATGTGACAGTTCACACTGAAATCGATACCACACCAGTCCTGACAAACGAGACAGCGGTGTTCACACTCCATCATAAATCAACGACTTATAATTACAAATATGATCATAAATGTCAGCGATACTATGAACAGTAAATATATGTCAGACAGACTATAGCCTGGGTCTTCTAATAGGAGCCCACTTAAATTAGATCGCTGTTTACTGTCGTGTGGCATGACGCAGACTCAACAAGAAACTGGAACACGACACATGCGATGTGACTGCCACAATGAGTGAGTGAGTGAGTTTTACCCCGCATTTAGCAATATTCCTGCAATATTACGGCGGGGGACACCAGAGATGGGCCTCCCACATTGTCCCCATTTGGGGAATCGATACTGCAACAATAAAACGAAAATTAAAAGTCCATCATCCGAGTTATCCGTTTTTCGAGACAAGCGAAGTTCGGATAGTAAAAGATAACATTGCCTTTTTTGGCGACAAAACATACTTATGTTTAACACATTTGATTAAAAAAAATGGGAAAATTTTGCGCAAATATACATATGCAATTTATGTCATAAGCAAACGCATATATATGGCTTTGACCACTTAACCACCCCATCACCTTTCACATTTTAATGTACCAATGTAGCAATCGAACCCAGACACTCAGTGTGACAAGCAAACGCTTTATCCACTTGGCGTTTCCATCAGGTAACGAGGATCCTCCAACGAACCCCTATATTATATACACCAGTCTGTCAGTGATACTGCTTGTTATACCACAAACATGAAGGAACTTCGATACACAGTAACAAGTTATAGACAAGCTGACCAACCCCTCGGAGACTTGCCACCATAATCTGCTGGAAGAGTATGACACTGGCTGTCAAAAGGCGGAATGTTTCACAAGTTGTAATGTCAGATTACAGTAAATCTCACTTTGGTTCTACGCTGAGTTAACATAGCTTACGTGACAGTCACTGTGGGACATACACGTCTGTGCTGGGAAGATCATCTTTACCTTCAGCGTGACCGATTTCCTTTCCACCCTCGCCAATATATTGCACGCAATACAAATGAAATTGCGGACTATCGAAAGTATACTCTTGAAAACTGAGTTTGACAACAAACGATATGGAAACATTACAAGGGTGAAAACATATCGCCGAAACACTGCCATTGCACATTGAGGAAGACGGACATTTTCCGTCATAATGTCCATAAACATCCATCTTGTTTTGCGACCAGGAAGAGCAGACGACAAATCCCAAACTTTATTAGTCATGGTTTTTGCGTGTGTGTATTTATCAAATTTAATGTCAATTTGAATAGATGTGTGGAAAAGATGTTAATTTATTTTCTGACACTGCCGAGCCACGCGATCATGGTAAGACTCAGAGACAACAGAAAATTGTTCTCCTTGAAAACTAGTTCAAAAATCAAAATCGTGTAAAAGTCACTTTTGGAAGTTCGTTGGAAAAGGAACGGGTCCTGTCTAACTCCCGCGCAGTGATGACTCAGTATGACATGGGGCGGTGGGGTAGCCTAGCGGTTAAAGCGTTCGCTCGTCACGTCGAAAACCCGGATTCCCCACATGGGCACAATGTGTGAATCCAGTTTCTGGTGTACCACGCGGTACCATGATAATGCTGGGATATTGCTAAAAGCGGCGTAAAACTCAACTCACTCACTCAGTATGACATACTCAATTGCCAGATGCTAATTTGCATATCAGGTGACCAGATTTGTTTGAGATCCTGAAATCAGATCAGATTGGTCCACTGCAAAACTTAATGCGTCTTGCAAATTGGTTTACATAACTACTTTGATATACTACACCTGCAACATTGAGGTGCATGACAATATAGCTTCACACATTACAGTGACCGTATGGCTATCTCTCCATAGATCGTCGGCGAATCCCTTTAATAGTCGCCCAAACTTCAGTGTTATTCAGGTTTACATAGGTAAGAAAAAAAGACTCGAATTTAGAAAATATTTGAATAATATGCACCTAAAGATTTCAGAATTGCTCATCGGCTGCAGCATTTATGGTGCAAAGTATGACATCAACTCACTCACTCACTCATTGCGATGCGAGTGGCAGTAGGCTGTAAGCAGTGAAAGCTGTGAGCTCTATCCCCAAAGTAAAGGATAATTAACAGCTCTTAGACGGATTCCGACAATTTGATCAAGAACAATCTGATTCCTCGCCGACGGTAGGGCTGACACGACGTGCTGCCGTGGTGGACCACGTTAACAACGCGGCCACGTCAACCTGTCACCCACGATGACGCCTCCGTGACACGACGCCAGTCCCAGCAGGAGGTTGTAACACAATTACTGCCTGCTATAGACCCAATCATATCATACCTCGCACTGTATCATGTTCAATTCGAAAATTCTAGAGACGTTATTGGATATACTGCAATGCAATATTGGATTGTGGACAACTATTTTGACATTTTCTTGGCATTTATTTCACAACTCTACTGAAATTTAAACGGATTTGCTCATTTGCACAAAAACATTTGACGTAGATTCAATGGGTTGATATATGTAATTCGAAATCATTGCTACATAACGCGTGGAAGCAACGTTATTTGGGGATTTTGTTAACTTTTCAGTTAATCAAAGTTTCCTGAAAGATCTCGCAGGATATCGGAGGATCATGGATAATCTCGTACAATGTATTGTGAGTTCACCATGGGTCAAAGCGTTTGCATAGATCACCTAAAATCCCGGTTCGACTCCCCACGTGACTGTCAAAACAATATCTGAATTTGTTTGAATAGTGACGAAATACGCGTTTAGCTTCTTGTCTCTCTTGTTGTGCCTTATATCTTATATACACAAAGGCACTTCTACAAGCATTAGGTTCTTGTGTATTCCAAACATATAATATCAATATTCTACCCTCTGATTATTTATAGGTATATTATATGTTCAGAACAAGTAGACATAAAATAACCAAACCCCAGATTACAAAACACATGCCGGTAGATACAGCTGGTTCCATTCCTCACAGTTGCCTTACTGAGTGTTCTTGTGTAGGATGGCGGGGAGTAACAAATAGATCTTAACAAAGGGCTTCATACGTTGTACCCATGTTGGGAATCAACCCCGGGTCCTAGGTGTGACAAGCAAACCCTTTAACCACCAGACTACCGGACCGCTCCATAGTTTACCTTGGTTATATTTTTGGACAAGGCATAGTCTCGACTAAAGCTGTAATGAGAAAGGTGATTGGAGACGCAGGTTGTTAATATTGCTCCAATTCCTTGAGAAACAAAATCTACCAAGAAGTAAAAAAAATTATAATGGAATAAATAGAAATAAAATAACTAAATGGGCTTGCAACATAATCCAAACCTTCGCTAACATCAAATTGTATTTTCTATTTCTTTGTAATCAATAATTATTTTTTTCCCACTTCAATCCTGTCAAATTGGTCTATAAAGCACGGATATAATATATAAAAGACGCCACAAACAACCATTTAACAATTAACAAGAGATACAAAAGAGAAAGCAAGGACAAGATGATCTCCTGAGGGTATTGTTCAAGAAGAACGCTGGCACTTTGGCCACCAAAATATAATTCTCATCAATTCCAGATTTTCTAAAGGGCAAGGTGAACAGTTTTTCCTCTCGACATTTTTAAAGTACATGGTGCTGTTTTCAAACAGCCAGCGGAATGAGTGAGTGGGTGAGTTTAGTTTTACGCCGCTTTTAGCAATATTCCAGCAATATCACGGCGGGGGACACCACAAATGGGCTTCACAACATAACACCCATGTGGAAAATCGAACCCGGGTCTTCAGCGTGACGTGCGGACGCTTTAACCACTAGGCTACCCCACCGCCCCAGCGAAAGAGGACAACCAGATTCAAATCTAACAAGGAGAGGAGAATGTATTTATTTTTCATACAGTTCTGATCACGGACTGACGGCAGGTTACTCTTCTGCGTTAATGGTTATGAGGTACTGATTTGTTGAAACTTAAAACATTGTATTCAACACAAGGTCAACATATTGACAGGGAACAATTCTTTGAAACACAAGAGGATGATTAAGCGACATTGAGCCAGTTCAGTTTGTCAAACGTTCACTTACTTCATAACAGTAATAGATAACGTCGACATTACCTCCACGAGACAGGTGATCAATCAAGAAAACACATCAAAATGTCGCACTTTAGGTTCAGCAATTCCATGTGAGTTGCCACTACAGGCTACACAAAACAAATGTTTTCCCATAGACTTCTATAGCAACTTTATATTTTTGTTAAAAAACCCATCCAGGCTGTCAACAGCCATTCCATGTACATGGGTACAGTTTGGCCTTTAACCTACAATAAAAACACAAATTCCGGTTTACTTATCCTGCCTACATTCCGAGCACATGAAGCTGAACACATCAACCCCAGTTCCGCACCAAATGTCACCTACTTGAAAATATCTGTACACACATTAAGCTTAGGTTATGGTGATAAAAATAACTGCATTAAATATTTAAAATTGTGGTCAGTTTTAATTACTGGGAGGATGTGCTTTTGAAAAATATAAAATCTGACACTATTTCATCCAATCGCAGCTGCCACATGTCTCTATCTGGCCAGATGTTTACACACGCAACTGGCTCAGCGAACAAGTGATTCTGACTTATTGAAGGAGAACCTAAGCAATGCTCTCCCTCAGACGGTTAAGACCAGCATGACGGAACTATGGGTTACAAAGTTAAAAATTACTCTTTGATAATTAATAGTCAGTGAGTAAAAGATTAACACCCACCTTCGATTATTCACTGTGTCACTGTGTTTCTCATGATTAATGCAGTGGTCCTCGGTCCAAGAGATCGTAAGGTCATAGTAACTCCACGCTTTAGATGGACTTACGACAATCGTAGCCTTAAGATTACTTTTTACAGCAGCACCCTGGTTCCCCCCGTTCAACAAATGGAGCGAAGAGTTGTAGTAATCGTAACTCCATGCCTTAACATAGACTTACGATTGTCGTAACGCAAAGGTTGCATTATACAACAGCAGTATTGTCCGCGTTCCACAAAGGAAGCGTAGAGCTGAAGTGATCGTAACTCGATACTTTAACATAGACTTACGATAGTCGTAGCTACGCTTTGTGGGACGGGATCCATGGGCCTCTCGTTATCCAAGCTTTCGTAAGTGTCGTCCCTATATTCCTAATTCCTATTCCAAAGTAACACCATTCTAACATTACTCCCTTTTACCAAGCCCCGGCTTTTGACCTTTTCGCTGAAGAATGAGCCCCTTTAAGAATTATTTCAGCAACCTATGGTCTAGGACTATGCCCGGTCGCATATCTCCCTTGACAAGAAAATCACGTTTACAATACGATAAATGATAGCTGCTCTGATGATTCGTCATGGTGACAGGCATGCTTGTTCTTTTATTTGATGGCTTATAAGAATCTCATACATCTTCTTTAACAAATCAACTTAAAAACGAACTTCGGTAAAATCTCTGCAACTGTTCAAGAAATCTGGTAATTAGCAGTGACATTTTCTGGCTGCATGCGCTGTAGGTACGTCTGTAGAAAAATATATGGCGTCTGTCAAGGCACGGCATACGTGTAATATATTTATTTTATAGAATCTCATGGGGAACATATATTTCTGTCAAAGAGAGGTATCATTCAACGCCCACTCTGGCCTATCTGGAACATCAATAGTTAGCATCATGGCAATCTTAGTGATTTATCTCCCCTTGGGGTTACTTCCGGCTCAGCATCTCACGGCTTCTCCTCGCCGTATTGGTGAGAGTGGAAGCTCCCCGCTGCTAATGCTGGAAGAACGCTCTAGCGGTCGTAAAACCGAAGATGCGAGCTTTGTCCTTCGACCGTCTGAGGTCGATGAAGGTACAGTAGTGAGTGAGTTTAGTTTTACGCCGCAATCAGCAATATTCCAGCTATATGGCGGCAGTCTGTAAAATCCAATGATCAACAGCATGAGCATCGATCTGCGCAATTGGGAACCGATGACATGTGTCAACCAAGTCAGCGAGCCTGACCACCCGATCCCGTTAGTCGCCTCTTACGACAGGCATGGGTTACTGAAGATCAATTCTAACCCTCCCGAAACCCTTTGTTGAACTGTATTGGAAGGGTAGAACTTGGGTGGTCAAGCGCCAGCATTCCTTATCCGCCGTGCGCCATGATCAACCTATGTTTTTTTTTCCGTTCAAAAATTAGAATATTCCTTGTGGCACGAACACTCACTCCACCCGTGAAGATCCAGGTTAGAATTGATCTTCAGTAACCCATGCTTGTCGTAAGAGGCGACTAACGGGATCGGGTGGTCAGGCTCGCTGACTGGGTTGTCATCGTATCACAACTTCGTAAATCGATGTTCATGCTGTTGATCCCTGGATTGTCTGGTCCAGACTCGATTAGTTACAGACCGCCGCCATGTAGGTGGCATATTGCTGAGTGCGGCGTAAAACTAAACTCACTCACTACAATCCACTCACTGTTGACTAACTGTGTATGTTGGAAGTTTACCTTGATACTTAAAGAACCTTGTACCGAAAGCTGTTCCCCTAACCCGTCAGAGACGCATTGGTAGATTCTTGCTATTATATCCCTATTGTGTACATCGATGCTCATGGTGTCGATCACTGGATTGTCAGCTCAAGACTTAATAAATTACAGACCGTGATATAACTGTAATGTTACTGAGTTAGAGCTTAAAAAACAATGAAAAGACTACCCCTGGATCTCGGCAGTTGAATTATTTCACAGCTTAAAATGAAGTTATGGATTTGGCCTTATGACCAGTGTGATCGTTGAATCGACCCACAGTTGATGGCAAGTCAGAATGGTTATTGTACGACTGACAGCGAGCACTGGGCTATTCGGTGCAGTTTACATTCAGCTCACCCACGATCGATAAAGCAATTAATTTTAAGAGTTTTACTTACAAGGATTAATACAAGAACGATATTCTATACAGTCATTTATCAACGGACCTTTGTGCCTATGTGTTCATGTTCAGGCCACCATAACAAAGTCGTTAGGACAATCACCAGTATTATGTCCACGTTCTTCATCCAGGAACACCCATACACGTAGGGCTAACTGATAAATAGGCTTGGCTCCGTTAAGAATGGGTGAGTGAGTGCATTTTTAGGCCGTTTTAAGCAATATTCCAGCAATATGGCAACAGGGGACAGCAACAAAATGGGTTTTATATTGAGCCTATGTGGAAAACCGAGCCCGGGTTTTCGGTGTAACGAACCAATGGCTACCCAACTGTCAATAGTTTACTTTGAGCATATTTAGTTGATTTAACTTGCCAACAGCACAATTCTGCATTAAAAAAATTTAAAACCAGTATCTGCCAAACGCGTATGTTAGCAATGCAGTCTCCCTTAGGTACTGACTGTGCAGAATGGTAATTGAATACTGACTCATACCAGATTGAAGATGTATCCTATCCTGATATGTAGTTCAGCATAGTCACCAGCATTGCGTTTTCTGCGCGTGCATTACATGCAACATGTGCTATATCGCCCCTTCAAATGACACGTCAAAAACGTGCATGATGTACCCCGCATTGTGTGTTGCACGAGCGTTGCGAGTAAATGTGAAACAGAATTGATTTTGGTGAGCTACAGAACCAGAGACAGAACATCATGTGGACACTGCGTACTGCACGTGAAAATCTAATGTCACGTGACAAATCTCTCCTGAACATGTTCTGGAATGTGTATTTTTTCGTTTCGTAATACAGTGTAGTTCCATATTTATTGCATTTATCGGGCGTTCCATATTATTGTTTTTACGTTTTAATAAAACGACATATTGTACAGCATTGTTTCCAGCCTTTTATTAGAGGTTATCAAATTGCCGTCGTGGTAGCGAATTTCATATATATAATATGTCATATATTTATCAAATACGCTGAACATTATTTATTTCTATTTACATATTGCGTTTGATATAAATGATGCATTGTACGCGATATTTAATGTAATATCTGTAACTCATTTTGCCATGTGATACAAAATCAACATTGTTTTATTAAGCAATATGATGCAATACAACTTAAAAATCCCAAACACAAAGAGATGTTGAGACCATACAATTTTCCATTTAATTTGTCAGGGGCGAAAGATGTGAGGGGTGTGAGGCAAGTTGAGGTGACATGACGTTTCAGTTCTCGCATCATTGCACGTATTACATGTCAGGAGCGGATACAACTTCTTGATCCGCCTATGCATGTGTGCGAGCGTGCGTGTGCGTGTGTGCGCGTGTGTATGAATGCAGCTACTAGCCCTCGTGTTAGGCTTGGGTCCGGGTTGGGTAGGTGTAGTGGGTCTTGGATTTGGGTAGGTGTGGTGGGTCTTGGGTTTGGGTAGGTGTGGTGGTTTGGGTAGGTGTGGTGGGTCTTGGGTTTGGGTAGGTGTGGTGGGGGTAGGTGTGGTGGGTCTTGGGTTTGGGTAGGTGTTGTGGGTCTTGGGTTTGGGTAGGTGTGGTGGGTCTTGGGTTTGGGTAGGTGTGGAGGGTCTTGGGTTTGGGTAGGTGTGGTGGGTCTTGGGTTTGGGTAGGTGTGGTGGGTCTTGGGTTTGGGTAGGTGTGGTGGGTCTTGGATTTGGGTAGGTGTGGTGGGTCTTGGGTTTGGGTAGGTGTGGTGGGTCTTGGGTCTTGGGTTTGGGTAGGTGTGGTGGGTCTTGGGTTTGGGTAGGTGTGGTGGGTCTTGGGTCTTGGGTTTGGGTAGGTGTGGAGGGTCTTGGGTTTGGGTAGGTGGTGGGTCTTGGGTTTGGGTAGGTGTGGAGGGTCTTCGGAAGGGGGTTGAGGTAGCGTTGGATTGGATTGGTCAAAGTTGGGCTTGGATAGGGGTTGCACGCGGGAGGGACGGGCTCTTTGGTCGGGGTTGAGGTTGGTGGGGGCTTGGGTCGGGGTTGGGAGCGGCGGGGCTTGGGCTTGGATAGGAGTTAGAGGCTGGGGAGGAGAGATGGGCTTCTTGGGTAGGGGTTAAGGGTGCTTTGGGCTTGGATCGGGGTTGGGAGCGGTGGGGCCTGGGCTTGGATGGGGGTTGGGAGCGGTGGGGCTTGGGCTTGGGTAGGGGTTGAGGCTGGTGGAGGTTTGGGTCGTGGTGATTGTCATCTGGCTGAATAATTTTAAGAAATTATGTCATAAATGGTGTGATGGGTTGACCTCATTAAAGTCCCCCCGTCCTCCTTCCAACAGGGAATCAGTACATGTTCCCATGTACATTTGTTTTTGTTCCCGCGTCCAAACAACCAGACCCCACCCCCTCAACAGCTGTGACGGCACTGCAACACAATACATGCGTGCACGTGCTCATTACCCTTGTTAACGCCACGACACCTGAGATCATTGGCGTGTTGTACTATAGACAGCGGTTATAATCTTTCAAAGGCCGCAGTGTTAATTACAACAGCTGGCCACCTACACTAAGGTCACTCCATTGTTCAACCAACAGAGTACACCAGATAACTCTGACATATTGATCTGTATTCAAATACATGTACACAACCTGGCTTATTAAAACACACCGATCGGTTGATATCATTTATCAGAGGACTGCTTCGTTAGATTCCTGGGATACAATGTTTTTTTCAAGCTTTCTCTCACATCAACAAACGGATCCGGTATGCAGGATCTCATGTTTGATGCATGTTGCATTATTGCAAGTACGTAGACCGATGTTCGTGATATCAGTCACTGGATTGTCTGGTTCAAATTGATGCGCGTTGCGTTAAAAATAAACAGACAAACAAATCATACAGCATGAATGTTGTTGAACGTTAAAAAACAAACAGACAAAAATGTAAATGGCCGGATAAACGAATCTTTGTTAAGGATTGACATGTCTTGAAAACCTACATGTTGCTGATCGTAATCGTCTGGATTAACGGGTTCCGTCTGGATTAACGTGTTTCGTCTGGATTAACGGGTTTCGGGGAACCAGTTGACAGTATGATAAATATATAAAGGCTGCTCATATTCCATTAATGAACACGACAGAATGTTGCGGATTCAACGACAACAACGACGACAACAACGACAACAACAACGTCGGCGTTTGGATCTTGATTTAAAAAAAAACAAAACAAAAAAACCTGCACGTTTGAAAAAGTAGATTCTTCGATCCGCAATCATATCAAACTGCCGCAGCTGTTGTCAAGGTCAACACTGCCTTCAGCTAGACTAAAATAGTACCGCTCCTTTTTTGGACGTTTTGGGCGAACGCAGAAAGCCCGGTACGTTGAAATAACAGTCGACTTCGTCATCAAAACGTTATCCAAACACGTTTATGTAGCATGAACACGGCCAAATTGATAGTCAAAATAAATTAATAGAACTAAATCCGATTTCATTGGATCTATATCCCCTTGGCGGAAGAATAACATCCAAATTACAGCGGCGTAGAGTCGGGAGTCGGCAGGCACTGCGTAGGTTTTCCTAACGGTGGGAATTGTATGGGGCAAAATCTATTTCTTATAGTGCGGAAAAAAATCCGGTAAATGAGAGAGGAAAGAAGGTTGGAAGTAATAATCTCTGGTTACAGAGGAGGAAATGGAAGTCGTGGAACATCGAGGGGAGTTTGGGGGTGGGGGGATGAAGATGGTCCCACCATTACGCCGCTAATGACGTCGCACGGCATACCGTAAACACCCCATAAATTACCCACAGAGAAGCAGGAACGACCTGACAGCAACTTGATCACGTGTCACGGCATACCGTAAACATCATAGAAAACTGACCGCAACACAAGTGTGGTGACTCGCCCATGTATCGTTAAAGGAAAATACGAGGGAATTGCAATAATTTGCTGGCTGAAAGATAAAGTCATCAGAAACATATACCCAAATTTTCAATTAAAACATATGCATATTTATGTTTTAATCGCGAAAACAGTTTCTGTTATCTGAGCTTGGCCATTATGCATATTCCGCTGGAACTCACGTGACCTTTCCGCTCGTGACGTCAAATGTGCCCAGAGTCCGCCACATTGCCAAAGACCAAGAGCTTTTTGTGAAACTTTAATAACGGAAAGTGACTTTTAGGATGCTTTTTTTCCATATATCAAATTTTTTATTACGTTAGTATTCTCCATTAAGGCGAGATACCGTAAAGCTTAGAGAAAATTAAGTAAGTAATCGGTGAATCGGTGACATGCCATGCAAATCTAATGAAGTTAGTAAACGTGACGGAAAGAACATATCAAATGAAAATAACTATGTTATTTGATGAGGCTTGGCTGCCTAATAAAACACACGAGAAACGTCAAATGACTTCAAGAAACCGCCGCATCTCCACATACAATACAAACGATCTTAGTGAGTTGTTGAAGCTATCTATCTATCACTGTCTTCACCTGCAACTACATTCTTCAGATGGCGGTGGAATAGTTAAGGGTTCGCTGGTCACGACGAGTGAGTGAGTGAGTTTAGTTTTACGCCGCAATCAGCAATATTCCAGCTATATGGCGGCAGTCTGTAAATAATCGAGTCTGGACCAGACAATCCAGGGATCAGCAGCATGAGCATCGATCTGCGCAACTGGGAACCGATGACATGTGTCAACCAAGTCAGCGAGCCTGACCAACCGATCCCGTTAGTCGCCTCTTACGACAAGCATGGGTTACTGAAGGTACATTCTAACCCGGACCTTCACGGGTCCGTCACAACGACAGCCTGTGTTCGATTCTTCACATAGATAAAATGAGTGAACCATTTATGGTTTCCCCGCCGTGTTATTGCTGAAGTATTGCAAACCTGGCGCTTAGCCATATTCACTCACTCACTCAAAGCCAGGCCATGCATATTGGGTAAGTGAATGAGTGAGGTTGGTGTTCAAACACATTATTTTTGAACTATATGTCAGGAATCGAACCCAATCCCTATCAGCACCACCAACCCCACCACCCTGACCATTCACAGCAAATCAGCTCTATAACGGGTATCTTATTAATGATTAGGTATATTAATATTCTCCTGTGCGGTAGTTCAGTGCTAACTGTGCCATTGCGACCCGGGTACAGCACTTACAAAACATTCGTCGAAATTGATTAAAAAAAAGAACATTTCGAAATGAAGCCATTAAGAACTCAAAATTCTTCCTGATTCAATGTCTGTTTACATAAACCGAAAAACCTCAACTGAAAACTGTAAAATGGAAGTGATAAAAAGCGACAATCTATTCGACTGATTTTTTTTCACCAAAACAACAAATTCCTGTAAGAGATCACCCAGGAGTCGGGAAGTGTAATGTTATTTAAGCAAAAACGTAGTTAACTGTAAAGAAAAATCAATTCCCCGTGTTGATAGGGTACGGAGCGATATACGTGCAGGGCTACTGACATCCATGCCAACCAATGTATAACAGGGGCGATTTCTAAAATCGATAATATGTTTATTATTACCAACGCGCAACAAGAAAACCGGTAACTCCAGTGTGGTTAGTTGCAACTATGTCCCGTTATCTCTGTACATGAAGCGTGGCTAGCCTCGGAAATCTGGTCAGGCGGAAATATAATGTCTATGCACACGGGCCCACATCATGAAATACCAAAATGTTATTTGTGGAACATCCCCTTTTTGATTTATTGCATTTCGAATAATAGCGTCCACTGTGCTGAAATAATAGTGAAGCTTTGGCCAGTGATTGAGGTCAAAACGATTTTGTGTGTCAACTCGCTTTTTAAAAATATTTATAGCCATAAATAAAGGAATCAAAGTAAGACATTTTGGCCAAATACAAGAAGAAGAAGGCTCTGTACGAGGTGATATTCGGATGTATCGAACCTTTGTGCCAAAGCGAGGCCTAGTAAAGTGAAAGCGAGGCTAGGTGTTACCATCGCACGGAAGTAAGTGAGTGAGTGAGTGGGTTTAGTTTTACGCCGCAATCAGCAATATTCCACCTATATGGCGGCGGTCTGTAAATAATCGGATCTGGACCAGACAATCCGGTGATCAACAGCATCAACATCAATCTACGCAACTGGGAACCGATGACATCTGTCAACCCAGTCAGCGAGCCTGACCACCCGAGCGCGGAAGTCAGGCAATGTTATATAGTGTGGTCGTGGAAGAAAGCTTATGTCTATCGCCAAGCGGAAGTACAAGCATCTGAAAGCAAAGCTGTGTATGAGCGAGCGGAAGTGAAAGTGATAGAAGCGAGCGGAAGTGAAAGCAAGGCTCTGTATAATAGAGCGGAAGTGAAAGCAAGGCTCTGTATAATCGGGAGGAAGATCAAGCAACGCTCTGTATAAGCAAGCGGAAGTCCAAGCAAGGCAACCAGGTAGGGATATGGCGCCAGCGAAGCCGAAAGCGAGGCAAGGTATCAGCGAGCGGAAGTCAAAGCGAGGCTAGGTTTGATAAACAAACGGAAATGAATACGGGGCTGAGTCTTTAATTAGGTCATGTTGTGTGTTTGTGAGGCAAAATTTACAACTGCATCGTTAACAAACTAAATGGGACTAAAAAGTGTCAAATGATTTGGACAATCACAATATATCGATACATAAGAAAACAACTCGTCTTAAAACTCCGTGTATTGAGTTCTCAAATTTCAGCTCACAATCAGAGACAGCCCATTTCACAACCTAATAATGATTTATTCTCTATTTTCAGCTTGTAGAGGATATCTGAATAGAATTTAAGACATAAAAAATATCAAAGAGATTAAGCACGTTTAATATTGGTCGGAGAAGGATGTCTTTGAAATAAATGAGACTAATAACGCCAGGTTGGAAAGCGGGGATTCGTTATTAACACAGAAGACAGCACTATATGGCCTCATGCAGAGGAATGTTACGAAAAAAGACGATGATTGGCATTTGGATTTAGGAAAACCCCCAAACCGACCGCCAGGAATCCGTGATCAAAAGACACGGGCGTAAATAGCCCATGAAGTGAGCGCTTTCATGTCCGCCGTTTTCTTTCATATGTTAACTGGTTTGCGCTCCGGTTTTTATAACGAAAGCAACAACTCACCTAAATGGGTATGAGAGGGTACACAGTTATACGGTAGTCAGGGCCGGTTGTTTCATATACTGGAATAACGTGTTCCAGAAAATAAAATTTATTACCAAGCCATAAATTTGGCTCAGGTTTACAGAAAACTAGAGATTACATCGCTTTACATGTATGGATCAAAACGTTTAGTGAGAAATGATGTTGTAACAGGGAACGATAATGTCTTTGTCTTTGACAAAACAATACCTTCTCCCTTCTCCATGGGGGAAGATAGGTGGCGGTACTTGGTGAACTATTGAACGGTCACGTAGAACGCATCTCGTTTTTGGGGTAAGTATAGTTTCCAGGATTTACTTATGTCCGGGTTTTGTAAATTAGGTGAGAGCTAATGCTAATTACATATACCAGTACAATATATATAATGTCAATATACCAATATATAGTTAAACTTGTATAAGTAGCCTTGATGGAGCTTTATAGCTCAAGTGTCGGGTTCCGGTTCAAGGAGGCCTGCGAACAACCTTCACTGTATAATGGAGAATTGAACACACTCTGCCTGAATAAAAGTACGCGAATATGGTTTTATGCGGCCTTGAGCAATATTTTAGCAGTCACATCGCAAGGCACAAGAAATGGGCTTCACACAATGTTGGGAATCAGTTCCAGGCCTCCGTGAAGGGCGAACACTGCAACCACCCGGCTACCCAACAACCCTATGCGGTATGATACATTTTTAAATTATTTTTTTTTATAGTAATCCATTCTCACGGTACTTTCCCAGCGGTAGGCTGCATCTCTTGCGAGTGCCATTTCTCTTTTAACCAAGTACAACCGCTGCTGGCTCTGATCTCGGTTCCTTTGATATAGCTACCAACATGCCCTTACTTCATGTAACAAGGTTATCTTTCATTAGAAGTAATCATCTACTCGGAATGTTTGCTCACACGGTGTCCAGGACAATTTTTTAAAAACCCAAATGACGCACTATACAAAGAATAATCCATAAAACAGGTAAACTCAATTTCTTTCAATTAAGGGAACAATAAAATGTTTGTAACTCAAGCTCAGTGAGCTGGAGACTGTGTGTGCTGAATGAACTCAGGCGCAGAAGTTGCGCATGCGTGTCAGTCTCGCAGTGAATTATTTAGTGCGGGACTGGAGTATTTGGCTATAAAGTTCGTAATGCAATTTCCTAACAGGGACGTTATGCAATTTCCCCCGTAGTTCAATATGTACGCAAGGCTCATACATCTAGAAACGTTTTAAAACTTTCGGAAACACGTGATCATCCTTGCTTTGTTTACTTAGGAATTAACAGGCCATTTCAAAAGTAACCCTTACGTGTTGCCTCAAATAATATGAAGTGCCACAGTAAATATCATCTAAATTTAGAGCATCAACCTGAAATAAAAAAGTAGTGCATTTTTATAGCTTTTCCCTGACGTTCCGAATCGATTTTTTTCAAAGCCAAATTCTGCGGGTATTAGAGTAAGAAATCAAATAGATGTTTCAAAAAGGATAAACAAAATGCAAAAAGCCAACATACCATCGATTTTCCACATCGAGAAGTACCAAGAGAGACTGTATGACAAAGAACAGACAATTTTTCAGGCAATGCACGTGCAGAGGATCTCCCTGATTGGCCTAAACAGAGGACAATTTTCTTTTGACAACTCAGTACTCTTAACACTCCTTTCACTAATGGAACATTTCGCTTTCGGTGTGAGGTGAATACGATGACAGCTCCAGGCAGGGTCACTCATGGAAATTGGCATTCTTTTACAGTACAGCCGGTTTGTGGCTTCTCTGTGCGGAGCTGTTTTTCCAATCGGAACCGTTGGAGGTCTTCTTTAATGGGTTGAAGCGCATTACCTTAAGCCTGCAGAGAGTTTGAGTATACCAAAGGCGATTCTGTTGTGAAAAGAAACAGAAGCGATGGAAGATGTTCAGGAAACCAAATACCTCGGCTCGTTAGATTTGAGATTTTTTATGATGACTGCGGGGTCCTTGTCAATTGAATTGGCAAAGCTGCGGAAAGGAAAACCATTGAACACGTGATCTGTCAGAATACAGCCAAGTGGCAAATTCGGGGACATGGCTGATGCATATTTAAGGGCATGTGTGGTGTTTTATTTATTTCTTATTTTACTTCTTAAGCTGAAATTACCACCTGCGTTATTCGTGAAATGCGAACATTCTGACAATGTGCACACCCGATTACTGGCCTATACAGGTATTGTTATGACACAGTGACAATATTCAATTGATAGAATAATGAGAGGTTGAATATCGTTTTATACCGCAGACAGTATTATTGCAGCCGGATAACAGCGGGTTGCAAATAGTTTGGTCTGGACAGGACAATCCTGTGTCTGATTTTAGAAGCAATGTGGAACGTTGTCTGGTACGATGACACGGAACATGACCACCTAATTCATTAATCCGCCCCTCGCTGGCAGCACAGGTTTCTAGGTACCAATTCTAACTTGGAATCCCTACACAGAGACCAGCACAGGTTGCAGGGGACCAGTTCTAACTTGGAATCCCTACACAGAGGCCAGCACAGGTTGCAGGGGACCAATTCTAACTTGGAATCCCTACACAGAGACCAGCACAGGTTGCTGGGGACCAATTCTAACTTGGAATCCCTACACAGAGACCAGCACAGGAATTGCATGGGGACCAGGTTTCTAGGGACCAATTCTAACTTGGAATCCCTACACAGGAAAACCAGCACAGGTGTCTAGGGACCAATTCTAACTTGGAATCCCTACACAGGAAGACCAGCACAGGTTTCTAGGGATCAATTCTAACTTGGAATCCCTACACAGAGACCAGCACAGGTTTCTAGGGACCAATTCTAACTCGGAATCCCTACACAGGAAGACCAGCACAGGTTTCTAGGGGACCAATTCTAACTTGGAATCCCTACACAGAGACCAGCACAGGTTGCAGGGGACCAATTCTAACTTGGAATCCCTACACAGGAGAGACCAGCACAGGTTTCTAGGGACCAATTCTAACTTGGAATCCCTACACAGAGACCAGCAGAGGTTGCAGGGGACCAATTCTAACTTGGAATCCCTACACAGAGACCAGCAGAGGTTGCAGGGGACCAATTCTAACTTGGAATCCCTACACAGAGACCAGCAAAGTTTGCAGGAAACCAGCACAGGTTGCTGGGCATAAATTCTAACTTGGAATCCCTACACGGAGACCAGCACAGGCTGCTGGGGTCTAAGTGAAACCCGGAATCCCTACACGGAGACCAGCACAGGCGGCTGGGGTCTAATTGAAACCAGGAATCCCCACAGGGAGACCAACACAGGTTCCTTGGTATCTAGAATCCCCACAGGAAGACGAGCACAGGTAGCTGGGGATCCGGACTAATTCTAACTTGGAATCCTTACACGGAGACCAGCAGAGGTACCTAGGTACCAATTCTAACTGGAATCCCCACAGGAAGACCAGCACAGATTACTGGGGACCAATTCTAACCTGGAATCCCCACAGGAAGACCAGCACAGGTTACTGGGGACAAATTCTAACCTAGAATCCCCACAGGGAGACCAGCACAGATTGCTGGGGACCAATTCTAACCAGGAATCCCCACAGGGAGACCAGCACAGATTGCTGGGGACCAATTCTAACCTAGAATCCCCACAAGGAGACCAGCACAGGTTGCTGGGGACCAATTCTAACCTAGAATCCCCAGAGGGAGACCAGCACAGGTTGCTGGGGACCAATTCTAACCTAGAATCTCCACAGGGAGACCAGCACAGATTGCAGGGGACCAATTCTAACCTAGAATCCCCACAGGGAGACCAGCACAGATTGCTGGAGACCAATTCCAAACCTAGAATCCCCACAGGAGAGCAGCACAGATTGCAGGGGACCAATTCTAACTTGGAATCCCACAGGGAGACCAGCACAGATTGCAGGGGACCAATTCTAACTTGGAATCCCTACACAGAGACCAGCACAGGTTGCAGGGGACCAATTCTAACTTGGAATCCCTACACAGAGACCAGCACAGGTTGCAGGGGACCAATTCTAACTTGGAATCCCTACACAGAGACCAGCACAGGTTGCTGGGGACCAATTCTAACTTGGAATCCCTACACAGGGAGACCAGCACAGGTTGCTGGGGACCAATTCTAACCTAGAATCCCTACACAGAGACCAGCACAGGTTGCTGGGGACCAGTTCTAACCTAGAATCCCCCACAGGGAGACTAGCACAGGTTGCTGGGGACCCATTCTAACCTAGAATCCCCCACAGGAGACCAGCACAGATTGCTTGGGACCAATTCTAACCTAGAATCCCCACAGGAGACCAGCACAGGTTGCTGGGGACCAATTCTAACCTAGAATCCCCACAGGAGACCAGCACAGGTTGCTGGGGACCAATTCTAACCTAGAATCCCCCACAGGGGAGACCAGCACAGATTGCTGGGGACCAATTCTAACTTGGAATCCCTCCACAGGAAGACCAGCACAGGTTGCTGGGGACCAATTCTAACCTAGAATCCCTACACAGAGACCAGCACAGGTTGCTGGGGACCAGTTCTAACCTAGAATCCCTACACAGAGACGAGCACAGATTGCTGGGGACCAATTCTAACTTGGAATTCTAACAATTCAGTGACTGGCACAATACACATCGGTCTACACCATTGTGATACGATGACATGCATCAATAAATCACGTCAGCGAGCCTGAACACCCGATCCTAATCGTCTTTAACGACAAGCATACGGTGCTGGGGATCTAATCTAACCCAGAGTCCCCACAGGGACCAGTAGCAGTTGTCGTAGTTGCATTAGCGGCGGCAGCAGCTGTCACCTCCTACACTGGTGACTAAATCTTACCCGGTTTCCCCTTGTGACGCGACTTAATGAGACAACTGCTGAACACGGAATAATTTGATTTCGCGGATTATATCAAGCGAAATATCCATGTTGTCCTTTCAATTTATGAAATGTTTACTTGCTACAAGTGACAACATATTTGACATTTTCAGCATCACGGCTTTTTCTGAAAGTATCAAATCAGATGTGACGAGAATCATTTTATCACGAATATATCGACATTCGATAATCCTTCCGCCTCCTGGGTATTCCCGTCTGAATTTGTCTCCAGCTTCACTTACTCACTGTACAGAACAACAAGCTTCACCCAGGCTAATGGTTGGTGGAATAGCCCAGTGGTTAAAGCATTTGCTCGAAGACCAGAGTGCCATTGTAAGGAATCTCAGGGCTAAGGTGATCGCAGCTGCCATACCTTAACATAGACTTACGGCTGGCGTAGTGCTGAGGTTTGTACAACAGCACCCTGGGTTACTTTCCCTGTGTGAAGTCCATCCTTAGCCAGGGACCGTGGGATAGCCTAGGCAATCGCTCGTCACGCCAAAGACCTGGGTTCGAATCCTCTCATGGGTACAATGTGTAAAGCCCATTTCTGGTGTCCCCCGCCGTGATACTGCTGGAATATTGCTAAAAGCGGCGAAAACCATGCTCACTCACATCATCCCTAGCCGTAATACTGGTGGAATATTGAGCTGTGTATAACACGCACTCGCTTAGACTGAGAACCATAGCATACGCAATATAAAATAATTCACATTTACGTGCCATAAAACCTCCACTCTGACTCGACACGCTTATTTACGGTCTGCCTTGATACAGCAGATCTATTTCCTGTTGAGTTAAACAACATTCATTCATTGACTTGATAAACATATCACAAAACAGACACACGCCCCTATGGCGCTGCAACCGCTCTCCAGATTACATTGAAAAACATGTTTTAAATCGGTGCTTACTTTATAACCTGATGATCATCGCAACTGTTAATTTCTTAAAAGCTTCTAACGCGCCTTCGAAAAGCACAACCTGCGCGTTTAATGTAGTCAGACGCTCACTGAACACAATACCCAGTAAAAACAGGACACGATTGCCAAAACATGATTGTCTGTTAGACTTGCCGCTAAAAAGTCGATAGTGGTTGAAAATAGGCCTCAAAGACGGCTAGGTGTGCCAGGAATGGCGGTTCGGGGCCACGGAGGACGAAAATAGACTCATCTACACATTCGATTTGCGGTAAGCTCTACCAGTACTATGCAGGAGACCGTGGTGGAGTAAGAGGGTGTCGAGAAGCTGGAGGGGGTTACCTGGGGGTGGATATTTCCCTGTCACGTGACTTGTGATCACGTGATGTTTTTTAAGCCATCGCATTTTAAGCTAATCATCTGGATGCATATTAACGTATCATTTGTAATCAGTTATTAGAATTAAGGTGTTTCAGGCTGCGTTCAGGGTCCACTTGACATAGAGCGGCCTTAAGATCTTTCAATGTCCCCTGTCGCTAGATTGTTTGTTTGTTTGTTGTTTAAAGCCGCACTAAATATCCCAGCTATATGGCGGCGGTCTGTAAATAATCGATTCTGGACCAGACAATCAAGTGATCAACATCGGTTACATAATTGGGATACGATGACATGTGTCAACCAAATCAGCGAGTCTGACCACCTGATCCCGTTAGTCGACACTTACAAGCATGGGTTACTGAAGATCAATTCTAACTCGGATCTGCACAGATCCCATTCTTCATAAAACGGCCTCAAGATTTTTCAATGTCCCAGGACACTTTCTGTAATGATCATTATCAGTATATAATGTTGTCATCTTAATCAGTGTATATCGGAGTATAACATCATGTATATACCATTATCGCTATTTAGTAACTACGTCATAGCCAATGAAAAACTGAATGCGCCATCATCATCATCATCATCATCATCATCATGAGTGTATACATTTATTACCAGTGTTTAACGAGAGCGCGAGTATAGTTTCAGCAATGTTACAGCAATATCATGACAGGGGACACCATACATGGGCTTCACATGAGACTTCAGTGTGACGAGCGGACACTTTAACCATTAGGCTAACCTACCGCCCCACCAGTGTTTAACCGCCGTATACCATACAGCTCTTACATTTAAGATCCATGTTCCCAAAGATCATAGAGAGACCCCTGCTGGTTTAACGTACTTGTCCAGCGAAAACTTGCTCCTGAATTGGGTGGCTATATCTCAATGACATCACGCAATTCATCATGACGTTTCACTCTGTGCAGCTGCTTGCACGGCTAAGAACTCAATCAACCTCATCTCACGACGAACATTGAGCTCTGCGTGGAGTTCTGTGTTACGCGAACGAAAGAATAAGTGTATAAACAAATAAGATGCAAATCATTATACAGTGACATCTAATAAGACACCGTTGTAACCCTTGTGGACATAATGTGTCGCGTGAACGATGTGTCTTGAAACAAAATGTGCCTGAACAGGGTTTGGTAAAGAATATTCAAAGGCATGTAAATTAGACAATGTGTTGTAGGCGGGTTATTTTCCCAAATATATACGACAGGGGAGTAAAGGAAAAATAAATATCTATTGCATTTCCATCTCGACTGATCCGTTCAGACCAGTGTCTTGTACCACCGCGAGTTCTCAAAGAGTTTCATTGTTATCAGTAACCTCTGTGACGACGTCAGCAGCATCTGTGACGACTGAACGACTGTACAACCAAACTGGCACTCAAGCTCCCCTCCGATCGATTCAATGCGGGGTCATCATACAGATTAAGTGATACTGTTGTCCCACACAAGGGGAACCAGAACGAGGTCCGCTCACGAGGGTGCCATCAGGACGAGGCTCTCATGGCCCTGGCTCCAACACACGTGTCACTTTAGACATGGTTTACAACCCGGCGATCAGTAGTGCTGACGTCAGCCATCTTGTAACGGGAATTAATAGATCTGTCTATTTGTCTGTGCCCCAACGTGCCTAGCAAACGCACGAATTACGATTTACAGGAACCTATAATTTGGCAGACAAATAACACATCTCTCTTCTCTGTTGGTTGAGATATCATTTATTGCTTAGCGGCAATTTCAATCAATCTTACTCCCGGCGGGTATGCGATAAAGCAAACTATAACACTCTTTTATCCCGATAGGACAATATGGCGCAGTCTGTATGTTAATAACACTGCATTAATTACATGACTGGTGGAAACGTGTGTGACGACAACACCCCGATGTACAGAAAAGATAGACGTACATTTAGTCGTCTCTAATCCCTGAAAATTCCTCAGAGTAAAAGGAAAATGAGAACATGGCGGGAGAACGCCTTCGCCAAACGAAGTGCTAACATTTAATGGTGTAATTATATTTTTTTGAGAACTCTCCGTAATTATTAGGTAGTTAGGCGCGGGCAAACTGTCAGTCTAAACATGTTTGATGTATGTCCTTTGAACACCGCTTCGTTTGTCTTCTTTCTCAAATACAGCGCAATCTTGCAGGTAATAACGATCCCCATTACTCTAAGACAATGTCCTAGTTCCAAGCGTTCCTAGTTCCTGACAATTAGAACGTTTAGATCATGGTTGACAAGGATCAAGGAACCGTGCCACAGATTCCTAATAACGGTACTGGTCTCATTGGTAATCATATCACACATATTGGTGTGTACAGTAGTGTCTCATGCCAGTATTGCTATGTGGGTAGCCTAGTGTTTAAAGCGTTCGCTCGTCACTCCGAAGACCGGGGTTCAATTATCAATATGGGTACGGTATGAGAAGCCTTGATATTGTTGGTATATTGCTATAAGCGGCGTAAAACATACTCACTTTATTGCTATAAGCGGCGTAAAACATACTTTCTTTATTGCTATCAGTGGCGTAAAACATACTCACTTTATTGCTATAAGCGGCGTAAAACATACTCTCTTTATTGCTATAAGCGGCGTAAAACATACTCACTTTATTGCTATAAGCGGCGTAAAACATACTCTCTTTATTGCTATAAGCGGCTATGGTTGTGACAAATGATGATTCAGCAATATATGAGAATGTCGTCATCCACAGAAACTGAGTCATGGGGGTAGTCGAGCTGTTACATCGCTCTCTCGCTAAAGTCTTGGTTTTCAATCCCCACATATGAAGCACATCTCGTCGATATCGTGATCGTAGTGACGTAAAACTGTACACATTCATTAACTAACTGACCACAATCTCGTTAATACGATCATTACAGTAGAACACTCTGCTCAATGGGCCGAACGCTTAATTTGCCAAATTACATATCGTCCAAAATGGGCCTGCTGTAGTCAACGAATAAATGTCGTAGGGGCGATTAATCACGTGATTTTGTCTCATGTCTGCTAATCGACATCATTACATCATGTGTCGGAACCGGCAAGAACACAACTCTATTCAGCCCGGAAACCATTGATGAACGTGTTGACATGCAGTAACAATTGCTTAATCCGTGTACATGCACTCACAGTAATCGATAAATCGATACCCAAATTACTACTTTACTGCATGCGTTTTCAAAGATGCTTTAACACGCACAAAGCTTCCCCCGGAAAATAGGATGGTTTCATATTTCATGAAGATTTTCGGACATTCGTTTCAGCAAATTCGTAAGACGAAACGGAACCTCTATGGCCGCCACTGCAGTGGATGTAACCTTTGGAGGAGTACTGGTAGCCACAATCAGATTTCCCTCACCGTTCAAGAGACGCTTGTCAGATAAAATGGTTGGGTCCTAAATTACACAGAAGCTCCCCTGTCAAAAGAGACAAGTAATATTTCTTAGACGACGCAAATCAGAAGCTGTCGGGGCTGATGAAGCCGGTGACCTTTCGTGTATTGTGGGTGTAATGGGGGTATTGGAACCACGTTACTGTCGCCCTGGAGACGTTGCAACCTTGCGCCGCGTAGGGTTACAACGAAAAATAGTTCTTACTAACCGATAGGAATTGATGGCAGTGTGAATGCAAACTAAGGGTAGAGTACGTTGATATGAATATGGTCTTACAGACAACGGTGCGAACTCAAGTCTCGTTTTTCCTTGAGATATTGTCACACGGGAGAAAGGCTGAAAAACATGTTGCTTTGTGTGTTTTTCAAAACAAATTCCATCTGTGGGTTTTGCGATTAACATTTTTATCTTAAGAGTAAAAAGATGTCTCCCCTTATGTGTAATGCCATTTCACTTTTGAAAACAACAACCCTTGATAATATATGATAGCATATATACTGACGAAAGAAATAAAGGATGCACCCATTTTGAATGGTGTTTAAAGATGAAACACACAAGAAAGCTTTATTCAATGATGTTTACTGTTGTCAACCTAGTTATATTTGGGGTCACATCGGTTTTCAAATATGTACTTTCTTTTTGTCATGGCGTGTATGGTGATTATTTGCAATGTTGTTTATGTTATATACTTGATCCATTGTTTATGTTATATACTTGATCTATTGTTTATGCGATATATCTGCCCTACTGTTTATGTTATATACTTGATCTATTGTTTATGCGATATATCTGCCCTGTTGTTTATGTTATATACTTGATCTATTGTTTATGTTATATACTTGATCTATTGTTTATGCGATGTATCTGCCCTGTTGTTTATGTTATATACTTGATCTATTGTTTATGCGATATATCTGCCAAACTGTTTGTCATATAATTGTCCTGCTGTGCGTTATATATTTCCCTGCTGTATATGTTATATATTTGCCATGATTTGTTTTTTTTACATATTTGCCCTGTAGTGTAGTATGTGTTTGAGTAACGTAAACCTGTTAATAAACATTGCGTGATATCTAAATTTTGTTGGCCAAGAGAGATATCCCTGACACAGGTACATGGCGTTGTATCATTCTGGGTTAAGCCTCACTGTAATTGTATCCGAGAGAGTGAAAGTACTTGTCAATGCAGTATGCTTCACGTGGCAATGACATCCAATTGGCTGGACGATTATATATCATAGAAGTAAAAGCGACAAAACCACTTCGATACGAAGAGGAAATCTCAGCCAAATGCAGAGTCGATTGTACAATATCACGGGCAGGTGTTTATGAATCATTATCAAACAGGGATGATACCAGGTGACGAAAAGGTGAGCGTATCCTGCTCTATCGAGACAGCACGTCACAAACACAAGCAAAGACAAGTCAATTGTTCTGCACGTGTCCACCATAAAACTTGTCAAAAGTTTTACAGAAGCTTTCAATGTTGAAACGCTTCCCCAGTGCCAGTATAATGTGTGGGCTTAAAGGTCAACTAAAATCCGGATCTTGTTTTGTTTCGGAGTTTCCATAAGCCCATACACTATTGCAATATGAGAAAATATTATTAAAATCACCGCATATTGAACGCTAGAATTCCACATAGAATAGTCGTTTTAAAAAACAACTAGTAATTCCGCAAAAGGGATTACAGCCAGTTTTTCATTCTATTATCAAACCTTTTTCGCGAATTCAAAATCTGATTCTAAATGATGTTTGGAGAATTCACTTTGAAATGTAACTATCGGTGCCGTTTCGCCCTCTGGTGGAACGAAAGTTGATCCCTTGAAGCCCCAGTGCAAGCTTCAGGGAGATAAGGCTCTGTATTATGTGTTCTGTGTCAAACTGACTCCCTTTAACCTTTTTCCTGTTAATCAGACTCGCGAAAATAGAAACTGGTGTCATAGGATTGTAACAGTATTAATTTCAATATGGCTTCCGTACAGCAGGTGCCGGCGGCTCAACTGTGAAGTGTTGCGTTTCGCCATGGCACTTGAAGTAACAGCGTCGTCAATTTGACCTCTAACTCTATTAGGAGACAGCTTTTGAAATCAGCGTTTTCCTTAAGAAATCTGGGTTAGTAATTTTATTTCAAGTTTCTCAACATGGCGGATTCGCCGTTCTATCTGGTAAGCTCTTTGTAGGGAAGGTAATCCCGTTTTAAAAGCGGCACCAAGCGATGCTGTTCTACACTGCTGAAGAGTTTCTCTGTGCATGCTCAGTGCTTATAGGGGTACCCGGTCTTATGACCACCTTATTGACCAACAAAAGACGACTTGAACAATGCTTATTTACTTTCAGCTACGGACCCCTGAAGATCCGGGTTAGAATTGATCTTCAGTATCCCATGCTTGTCGTAAGAGGTGACGAAAGGGATCCGGTGGTCAGGCTAGCTGACCTGGTTGACACATGTCATGGTATCTCAGTTGCGTATCGATCGATGATGATCACTGGATTGCCTGGTCCAGACTCGATTATTTACAGACCGCCGCCATATAGCTGGAATACTGCTGAGTGCGGGGTAAAACTAAACTCACTCACTCACTCACTATTTTATATGCCACATGTTACACAGACACAGAATGGAAATATCCAGGGTACGTACACTACATGACAATTGACATCCTACCTATCATATACTCAACTAAAGAAAAATTTCAATTGTCAATATTCAAGTATTTAATTCTTCATATTATGATCCATATAATACTTATATGTTGACAGACACATATACATTCACACACACCACGTGTCCAAAATGGACTATAGCACACACACACACACACACACACACACACACACACACACACCTGCAGCACACGCACACACACTCACCTGCAGCACACCCACACCCACACCCACACCCAACTGCACATATATACACCTACCTGCAGCACACACACCACCACACCACGTGTCGGTACACAAAATGGACTATACCTGCACGCACACACACACACACCTACACACACACACACCTACCTGCAGTACACACACACACACACCTGCAGCACACACACACACACACACACACACACACACCTGCAGTATATATACACTCACACTCACACACACCACGTTACCAAAATCTACAGGTAATAGATACAAAGTACCCATATTCCACAGACTAAATATACCACATTCTAACTGCGTTCCTCCTCCTCCATTACCTGTAATCAGCTCATATAGTCCTGGTTATTTATATACACGAGGCCAGTAATACTCCAAGAAGTTGAAAGAAGTACTAAGTTGTAATTAAACGCAGGGTGGGCCTTGCGCCGCTTAAACAATCACCAACAACTGGGTCTGCGTAACGGTTAATTTAGTCGCTATTGTCAATTATTGAACACAAGGAAGTTAAGAGTATTGGCTCACATCAAGGATGCGGTAGAAATACCCACACTAGCGTTCGACGTGCCGAAAATAGAACTCATTCATGTAATTTTAGATAATGGTATTAATAACGTAGCTATTTCTGGAAGCTAGGTTCTTAATGGGAGGGAGTTATAGTACGCAACAAAAGACGGAATTATATTAGCATATACCAGAAACATGAGCTGCTTCGTTACTGCTGAAGGCGGATATTGACGCCCTTTGACGGACTTGGCCGATGGTTATTGCAACGAGTATCACGTTTTACGATCTTCATATACACTGCTGCATCAATTGATAGGGATATTCTGAGTCTCCAGTAGGGTGTACGATCTGAATGGGTGTTTGGACATGTTGGCGTCAACAAAATGCGACCTGACTATGGCACTGAACAATATCACGCCTCATTCAAAATAATTTAAACCCCAAGTAAACATTAAACGGGTATGCGTTTGCATATTTAAACTGCTGGAGTTTGTGGTGAGACACGGAATGGAAAGAACTTCATCTTTTCTGCAAACAGGGTTCACTTCTCCCCCCAAACTGACAATACGTAACTCTAGATATTTAACGCCAAAGGTGAGGTGAGGTGAAATTGGGTTTTACGTCGTGCTTGAGAATATTTCGCTCATATGACGACGTGCATGCGTGTGTATGTGTATGTGTGGCTGCTTGTACTAACGCAGACTGAAGCTGGTTTTATAGTGCTAGCTCACTGAGATACCATGCCGCAGTGAAGCATGAATACCCCACTCAGACACATTATACTGACTCCGAGCCGACCAGTCCTTGTTGTACCCATTAATGCCGAGGGCCAGGCAGGGACCAACAAGTACCATATTTTAACGTCTTTTGGTATGACGCGGTCGGGGATCGAACCCGCGACCTTCCGCTCTCCGGGCGGACGCTTTTAACGCCAAAGGCTATAATGAAATGTTGCACTGTAAGTATATTCCCATCAGCAATAGATATATGCTTGTTCTGCATTTTCCGAAAAGGAAAGCTTTTGAAGCAGTACAGAAAATGTTATGCTAAAAGAACTGGTTTCACAAACTACATTTAAGGGGAACCGAACCTGGTTTCGCTGGAAACGCGATCGGATTTACCACTGGACTACCTATCGCCACGTGCATACGTATTCAAAGACTATTTGTACGTATGTACGTACTGCTTCAGCATCCTTGTTTTTGTTTGTTCGTTTATTTAATGACATCCAGCAATGCTAAATCATTATGACGGCGATCTGTAAAGAATTTAGCTTTGACCACACAAACCAGTGATTGATATCATGAACAACGATTGAAGCTTTCGGGTTACGAGGACACACAATCAATAAAGCTACCCAGCTGACCACCCCATTGAGTTGATCGCCTCCCGTGACAAATGTGGTGTATTCGGAATCTGGGAGCCGTTGTACACAACAACCTTAGCGGTAAGATGTCGTACGCCTGTGTTACGGTATGGTAGTTACCGTCACCTTAGCGCTAAGATAGGTTTGTACGGCACTCTGATCTCCACTGGGATATACTGCTTGTCCCTTACTATGTTACAGACATGTTACTTGCCATTTTCACATGAAGTGAGTGAGAGAGTGAGTTGGGTTTTACGCCGCTTTTAGCAATATTCCAGCAATATCACGGCGGAGGACACCAGAAATGGGCTTCACACATTGTACCAATGTTGGGAATCAAACTCGGGTCTTCGGCGTGACGAGCTAACGCTTTAACCACTAGGCTACCCCACCTCCCTCACATGAAGTAGACACTGAACGTTCCCTTCATTTCGAAAATGAGGCCGATATATTTTAGGTCATACATATTACTGAGAGCAAAGGACATAATAATCAGTAGCGAACCATTGATATCAACCATGTGTTATAAAAGATAGGGCAAACAGATGTTTATCATCAATCTGTGCGCCCTGGCCTACCACAACGGTGGACGTATCAATTGCAGGAAACCGGTGTTTGGGGACTGAGTTTACACTGATGTGTGGTAAGTGGATGTCTAACAATGATAAACAGACACTCATCGACCAGAACATGGGATCAATGGTCTGGGAGAGGAGGTATCTTGTCGGACACCGACAGTGGGGATCTCAAGTCGACTTCAGCAGAATCACGGCACATTGTGAGGATGGGAGATCGATGGATCTGGGTGGAATCGAAGCACTGGATATAATCTGACTGATGTGTGGCGGGTTGACGTAACCAGCTATACTTAAAGGGTCGGTGGTTGGTGGATGTGAGGTTTGTGGAGGTTGTGGTGAATGTGAAGATTTGTGGTGGACGTGGTTTTGATGGATGTGTATATGGTTGTGGTGGATGTGGAG